>NC_043704.1:38397734-38564055 GCF_006229205.1 Suricata suricatta | reverse complement strand
ACCCAGCAATAGCCCTGCTAGGGATTTACCCAAGAGAGACAGAAATGCTGATGCATAGGGGCACATGTACCCCAATGTTCATAGCAGCAATGTCAACAATAGCCAAAACATGGAAAAAGCCTAAATGTCCATCACCTGATGAGTGGAATAATAGATTTTTAACCAATCTTTCATTATATATTAAAGTTTAAAATGAGCTAACATTTTCATTTTAAATCTAGAGTACATCAAAGAGGAAAAACCAAAGCAAGGTAAAAAACAGTGGATTTCTATCTTAGGGGGAGTGTGTACATTTATGGGACTAATTTGACTACACTGTAATTATTGAAATGAAGCTGAGTTCGAATTTTCTTACTGTTATCTAGACAGATTCATAAGATACCCAGATATTAAGACCATGTTAAATAGCTGATATATAGATATTTATGTCCTATGTAATTTAAATTATCTAAAGCAACAGCTCCATATTTTTTATTATAGTTCAGGAACTCACTTCCCTCCCACCCTTATAATAATGGATAAAGGCTTGGAAAGTCAGTGCATACTTTTAGTTGTTTGCTTGAATTAAATATTATGAATTTCATTACATTCCAAAAATGTTTAATCAAAATCTATCATCCAATTAGGAGACCAGTTAATTAATGAAGTCTAACTCAACTTGAAGTAAATACAGCTTTTTAATTTTAGTTTATTTTGAAACATGGAGATACTTAAACTTATTATGGGAACAGGTTCTATAATTCTTACTCTCAAGCCCATTCATAAGAATAAAGTCACAAAACTCTCCAAAATCATGCATCTTCTAAATATATTAAACTAAGGTTAATTTTAAAAAAAGTTATATTACCTGGAGTCAGGAAAATGTATTTAATCTATATGCAAGGCAATTACAAGAATGAAGTAATATGATATCTAGAGAGAAGATAATGGTTAAGAGAAGGCATAAAACATTTTTTGAAACAGAACTGACTGTTTATTTTATTAAAAAGTTGACATAGGTTATCTTTAGTGTTTATGACTTGCAAACTAAAGTATTTAATATTTAACATGTTTAAATACAAGCAGCAGCAGTTTGGTAATCAAAACGAATAATTTGAATCATCTTAGAAGAAATAAATTCATTATCATTAGGATATTTCAGAATGTGATTAAAACATTTAAAAGAAAATGTATTCACCTTTCTTGTCATCGAAGTACAGAGTCTGCTGAGCTGGATTCGACCACTGGAGGGAGGTGTTATCATTTTGATCAACCCTGCAGGTCAAAATGGCAGTTCCACCTTCAACAACCGTGACATTCTGTGTTAGTGGAAACTGCCCTTGGCTGCCTAAAAGGGGATTAAAGAAAATGTTGATTAAATGAGAGTTATAAAATGATTAACTTCCCAAAAGCTACACTGGGCTTAACTTCTCACTCCAAATATAATTTAAACCAACCAAACGAGAACATAACTATGTATTACGAAAAAACAGGAAAAAAAAAATTGAAAATCCTTAATCAGAGGACAACCATTTTGACATGATTAAGACTCCTTCGGACTCCCTTATAGGTTCCAGAAAACCTTCTTTTCCTCCTAGGCACACATGAAAATCTATATGCAAATAGTAACATGATTGTCATTAATTTCCTTTGGCCTCACATTAACCATAGGGCGTGGTTCTAGTCATCTTTGAAGATAAGTCACTGGAATAATTTTGGCTGAATTGAACTTTCTAAAGCAGCAGAGGAAACACATAAGACACTTGCCTGGTAGCTTTTATAATCCTGAATAAAATCCATGAAATATGGATACTAGACTTTAGATTCAATTTTTGATAATAGAAAAAAAAAGGAATCCTATTTTACCAGAGTTTTTGTAGACGTAGCTGTTTTTAGAAACACAAACTATTGGAGAAAACAATGTAAGTATCTTTCAAGAACTGTTCATCTTGTAGAATATCCATCAAACTCTTAAAGAGATTAACTTAGGAGAAGAGATAATATTCTCCCTTATTCCTTTTTCTTGTTTCCTGATTTCCTCTATGAATGTATTTCTTTTATAATCAAGAAAAAATAAACCCTGCATTTCAAATAACCCTTGTCCAATTGGATATCATTAGAATATAATCAAGTTTTCTATCTTACTAAGTATCATACTAATTTATTAAAATAATTCATACAATAACTTTACTTAATAAGAACACCTGTAATAGTAAAAACTCATGCACGTGTAAACATAATACATAAATTTCACTCTAGAAGATGATCTGGAGATGAGCTCCTCCGAGTCTGGTAACAATTATCAACATGGGTAAAAAAATGACTTTCCAGAGCCAGGTTAAAATACTGTTATGTGAGCAAGGTAGTTCATTAAGCCAAGGATAATTTACATATGCAAGAACATTATGATGACTTAATCACACCTATGAAATATATTTCCCTTTTCTTCTTTCGTTTTGTAATGATTCTATCATTACTACGAGCACCACTTGAGGTTATGCTGGAGCTACTGGCATAAAGGATCATATTACCAAGAAGCCTGTTGATTGGCACCATAAGAGACAGAAGAGCCTGAAGGGGAAAATTTCTTTACAGACCTAAGTGACACAAGCGCAGAGGTTCAAGACCATGTTATATAATTAAGCCTATCAAGTATAAAATCTGATATCAGTAGCTTTGTCTTCTCAATACCAACCTCTTAGAGTCACTATGGCAACTCCCCAGGATATCTCCCTGTAATCTTTAGGGTGGAGTTTTTAAATTGAGGTTAGGAGATGTCTGGAATAAATTCTTTGATAGTTGACTTGAAAGTCAACAGGAGCCAGAGTGGGATGTGTTTTGCCTTCAGCTCAGAGGTGACCTCTAGCAACGAAACGTGGAGAACTATCAATCTTGTGAAGTGAGGTGAAGCGAAAAACCACATAAGAGAAAACATGAGCTAAAACGGAAAGAAGGAATAATTACCAGAGATAGCAGATGAGCAGCTCATAAATATGAAGCTCAGAATGATTTTAAGATATTTGGCTAATATTCCCAGGTATTGATGTAACACATAAATTGAACAAGCTGGGGGAGGTAGGATTCTTTAAGTAGTAAAAAGCACACAACTGCTAATAAGAATACACAGTTCACCCCAGATGACAATTTGACTATCAACTGGTACATAAATAATATCAGCTGCTTCTTTAAAGAAGTGGAAAAAGAGCAGTGATGCTTGCAATGGTTTTATCCGCTGCATTTGCAAAATAATTTTCAAAACATCCCCATAAGAAAATCTTATCCTTCTCATTTCACAGATGGGTAAACTGACACTGGGAGGTTAAGTGATTTTCCATGGTGAAACAAAGTCAATGAACCATTTGTAGTTTGTTCTGAAAGTTCAGTATTTTATTCTTATTTTTCCACAGAGGCTGCTGAGCCATAGTAACTTTATCACTATTGGCTTAGGTGTGAATTAGACAACAACAACAAAATAAACGAGTAAACCCTTTGACAATGAAATTTCCAATTGCATACATAGCTAAGCTATGCCCTCATAAATTTCAGTTATAACATTAAAATCAAACAACAAAGGATGTCAATATCAAGTGCTCTTACATATCCTGTCCTATTCAGAACTCACTTTGGGCAATTATTTCAATCTTTCCTTACTGGCCTATAGAGGAGAGGAAACAATAATTGTTAGGGTGTTCTACATGCCAGTTCCTGTATATACACTTAGCACAGCTACACCTGTCCTTTCAGGTGGGAGATTAGGATAGCTTCCCTCCATCTTCTCCCCATGTGGATTCTGACTTTAAAGTATTATGACTTCAGTTCCCTGGGACCGGCCGCCTAAAATCCCTGCAGTCAAATAATTTAGTTTTTCCCAATAGAGAGCAAACTCATGTGGAGAATCTACTAATCTTAAATACCCTTAGGATATGTGGTTTCCAAAATCAATTCAAAAGCCAGTTTTGTAGGCAGTCAAACTTCTTCTCAGGCTTTGAATTGCCTTTTACTTATGGTTATAACCTGGAGAGAGCATCAGGTTAACTGCTACTTTTCTCTTTTAACTCCTTGTGGCTCAAGGTCATCATTTAATTTCATTTCAGAGAGTCTTTCCAAAGAAGTTAACAATTTTCCCATCTAGCAACATTAGTATGTTACCAAATTAAGGATTCATTTGCAATGCACTCACCAAATATTGTGGGGAGCCTACTATATGCCTTGTCTTGTATGAATAAACATCTGAAATATGCACAGAGGAAGAGAAACTTGCTGAAGAGACTGAGGAGTTCAGAAACTTTGAGAGAGGGTGTGATGGCCAGGGAAAAAGAAGTCAGGCATGGTATATAACTCATTATTTTTTCCCATCTGTAAAAATTTGTGAGATGCTTTAGTCATACCATTTGGGGCTTTACTGTAAAATAAGTAGCTTTCTCTAGCTAAGCTCAGCACCATCCTAGATTTCCAAGGAGTTATTCTTATCAAACAAGTTTATGATCAAATTTAAAGGTAACAAAACTTCCAATTTAGTGGAATTGCAGAAGTCGGCTATTTTTCCAGGCAGCTTATGTCCATCATTTTCCTCCTCCCCTTTTTTATTTGTTCCTTTTCATTATTGCGTAAGTATCAGTCTCCTTTACTTATTCCTAAGCTAATTAAAGGGAAGGTGATGAGGTTGTCTTCCTTATCTTTGAATCGGCTATATTGCTTAACATTCTGTATTGTGAGTTGGAACTCCCAGTGGGTGTTCATTGTCCAAAATGAAGCATCTTCATAGGGCAGAGGCTGGCATTTACAGGGGAATTTGTGACAGTAGAATGACCAGAGTAACTTAAGTCTGCTGCATTTGTTCATGGTCAAAATAGAGGGGCAAGGAGAGACAGATTCTTCACCAAGAAAAAAAAAGATAAGGAAAATTTAAGTTATAAAACCCTTATTAATAGAATATCTTAAAATAGTTTTTTTAAGTTCCAATTGAAAATCATGAGGAGTGTACATAAGATATTGTGATCTAGAAAAGACACATCTAATACCATTTTCAGCCCCCAAAATGAAACATAAAAAGACAGACTGTGCCACATTTATTCTCCAGAAGGGAAATAACATAAAAGATAATAACTTTTCTTGAGTATAAAGTATAATAAGCACTACCTAAGCCTTTTTAGGTAGACAGACCTCAGGGACTGGAAATATTTTAGCTTCCCTTCCTCATCCAATTTCCCTTGCATCAACATCCATTTTAACAGTACCCTTCCTCTGTTATCTCTTCCTCCACAGTCACTAAAACAATGGTAAATATAAGAAAAATACAGCTAAACTTATCTGAGCCTTCACAATATTCTAGGCACTATTCTACATGCGTTTCTTTTATCAGTGATTTACGTTTCATGCCAACCTTGTTGTCATCTCTACCTTGAAGATGTGGGAACTGATGCGAAGAGAGTTTAAGCAATGTGCCCACAACCACACAGCTAGAAAGCACAGGAGCTAGGTTTTGAACTCTTGCACTTTGTCTTCAGACCTAATGTGCTTAACCAAAAAACTGCTTTGTAAACTTAATTCTAACTTATGAAACAAGCATAGAGTTTGAGTCAAACAATTCAAAGATGCATTTAGAACTTTTATATTTTTTTCATTATTTTTTATTCGAGAGAGACAGAGAGAGAGAGACAGAGACAGAGCATGCAAGTTATTAAGAGTGGCAGAGGGACAGAAAATCTCAAGAGAAAATCTCAAGCAGGTTCCACATCCAGCACAGAGCCTGATGTGGGGCTTGATCCAAGACCATGAGATTGTGATCAGAGCTGAAATCAAGAGTCAGCATATCAACTGACTGAGCCATCCAGGTGCCCCCTTTTACATCTATTTTTAATGATTGAAGGAACACTTGAAATTCAAATAAAAGCTGTGATATGCTAGAGTTGAGTCATACCAACTCAGGAGAGTCAAGTCTTCTCTCTTTATGCTCAGTGACATGCTTTGGTAGCTGGAAATGCACCATACTGAGAATCTTTTCACTACAGAAATTGGCAAACAACTCAAGTCAGTGTTTTTTTTCTCACAGAGCCAGTTGTTAAACATTTATAAAACACCCACTGAAAAGCTACTTTTGATGTCTCTTCTTGGGACCGTTGGGACTTGCTGCGATTGTCTTTTGTTGGGATTGTCTCTTGTTGGGCCATGTACATCTAGTATAAATAAAAATTTTATTTCTTTCTGAAAACCAATGAACTTGTTCTAATCTAATACAATTCATTTTTGAAATTATTTCTTCATTTCTTGAGTCTCCTCAGTCTTTTTCCCCCTTATCCTCAAATCATTTTCCAAGAGTCCTTTTCCTCTCCCACCCAACATGATTCAATAAAAGTGCTTTAAATGATCTCCTTTTTTCCTCTGTTCTGTTGAACCTTCTTAGGCTGCCAAGTTTATTTCTAACTAACATCAGTGATTGAAAACCATTTAGGTTAGTTTCAGTAGTTATGTAGAAACATCTTGCTAATTTATTGCTGTGAAAGACACTTTAATGAAGAGCAATTATTCAATAGCCTGCAAAGATGGGTCTCTTGACCCTGTCTTTAAATAGCAGACAGAGAAGCTGCCATTATTCTTTCAATGTTTCCATTTCTCATATACTTAGGGAAAAACAGTTCAAACCTTTCCTTGTCTAGATTAGGAATTACCAAACTCAAAATCAAATGAACTGAGTCTTGACTCCTGTTGGCCTCACTTGACCTCAGTTAGTTATAAGCTGTCCTTGCTTCACACGTTTCGATAATGCTTTCATTGACTGACCACGGAGAACCTAGCACACTGTCACATAGGACATAAAGAAGCAAATTCTAAGATCATGGCCCCTCGACCTTGCTGTAATGTGCCGTTGCCGGAGAGAGGCAAAGCAGCAAAGGGAGCTCTTTGAAGCCAGCAGTATTGTTGAAAGAGAGCAGACAGGTAAGGATGCATGTTTGAACACTGATCCCCCAAAACAGCTCTGCTTCCAAAATCAGCATCATTCGAGCCTCACTATCTCCTGAATGGATGATGAGTGAAAGCAATGATTTTCTCCATCTCTCTACCTGCGCTAAAGATTAAATGTGGGCCACAACAGTGGATCAGGGCACAGTGTGCATGAGTGCTTACTTACTAAGAGCAATAATCACCTGAGATATATCTAGACAGACAGGCAGAGGTTGGAGTCTCTGCACATCTGAGAGGGAGTGAGTTACATTCAGTGATTTCTCAGGGTAAATCATCAAATTTTGTGAGCTATGTAGCAAGAACTGAGGACCCTCATTATTTTTCTTCCTGAAAATGAGCACAACTTTCTCAAAGGAAGAACCAGCTTTAACAACAGTGAAGGGGAACAAATAAAAACAAGATGTGACGAGAATTTAAGATACAGTTTTTCAATGAGAAAGCATGAACTTCTCACAAGATAAACAATGCCACCTGTTTTGATCCTTCATTTTAGAAGATCTTTATACTTAATGAAAACTGTCAATGAGGCCTACCGAATCATTTAATTAAAGAGAGTTATTGGCATCTGGATCAAATGGCATACATAATGTTTTGGCTTGTTTTTAAATATTTTTGTGTCCTCTCTGGAACCCCATTTTGTTTTATTTTTAAGTTTATTTATTTATTTATTTTGAGAGACAGAGAGTGCCTGCAGGGAAGAGGCAGAAAGAGAACCTGAGGCAGGCTGCAAGCTTTCAGCGCAGAGCCCGAGAGGGATCCCACAAACCGGGAGATCGCCAAGAGTTGGACTTTTAACCGACTGAGCCACCCAGGTGCTCCCAGAACCTCACTTTAAATGCAAAATACTAACTCATATTAAGGTTCTCATATTTTGGTTATGAAATGCAGGAGTGTCAAATGGATCAATAGATACATAATATGCTAAAGCTTCCGAAATATAAGAAATGACAGAAATAGGCAATTCATTTTTAACTGAAATACAAAGGTAGTTTACTATACTTTAGGTCTTTCCCTCAACTCTTCTCAGCTTTGTGTTTCTCTCCCTCCTCACTCCCTCTCTACTGTTCAATCAACAGGTTTGGGATTTATACAAAGAACCTGAATCTTCGAAAGTTCAAGATCATTCTTATTGCTTAGAGTCTAAAAATATATCTAAATGCACACACAGCATGCTATTACTTCCACTAAATTACTGAAGGCATTCTAAACAAATAACCTTCTAATGTGAAAGTTGTGGCTCAGTAGTTGTGTGTACCAAAACACATATTGCATACTAAAGCCTATTGGATTGAAAAGCACAAATGCTATTAATGCAGGCTTAAAATTCTCAAGAGAAGTGCAGCAAATGCTCTATCATGTGAAAAAGGAAATTGGAGGGAAGATTAAGACTGATAACTAAGTGCAAAATGTTTCCACTTTTGGAATGTCCTCTGTTCCTACAAATATTTAGAATTCTCTAGTAATTTTTTCCATAATTTCATTCTAGCTCTTAGGTTTGTGTGAAAAACTTTAAGAATTCTGTTTTCCTAGGCTACCACATCATTTATTTTTCTTTGACTCCATCCTTTCAGGATTCAGTTTGCCTTATAGGGATAACACCTGGTATCCACTTTCTGTGCCACCCCTCTGCCCAGCCACTATGGAGCATGGCCATCAGTCTGCTGCTGCTTGCCAGTTTCCATAGAGACAGGAAGCACTTTGGAGACCTGTGTTCCATTGCAACTGCCAGACCAAGGCAGGGAAGAAACAAAGCTGGCGGGCAGTGGGTCTTGCAAGGCCAGGAAGGTTGGAAGGGCTTTCTCTTTCTGATATCAGAGCACAACAGTGCCAAATTGGCAGCTTCAGCAGTTGCAATCCTGTAGACCAGATTCTGGTGTTCACTATGGCCATTGTGAGCGACCCATTCTGCTCCCAACTCCTGGAGCAGATTCTCTGTGTACTTAAAGTTTGGCCCAGGGCCTCTGTTGGCTTCTGATCCATGACAAAAGGCTCTTTCAGATTTACAGTGGCTCCCACAGCTCCTGACCCAGAGAATCATAATTCTCCTGTAGAAATTTCACCTCTCTCTCCCTTTTCCAGAATGTGATAATAGGTTTTCTTGGACATTCATAGCAGACCAGGACACCGATGGGATTACAATTGGATTCTTTCCAGTTAACCTACACAAGGACTGCGAATGGGTGACCTAGTTAACTACGTAACATCATGTCAAAACCAGTTACCATTTGCTGTCTATGATAGAATTTATTATTAGAGTCAATTCTTGATTATCAGAATCAGGGCTGGTTCTGAAGAAATTTGTAATGTAGGTGAAATATAACATCAGTGCCTTTCCCTACTTTTCAAAAATGTTTTTGTTCAGCCTTCTGTATCATATTCCCAGCAGTTATGTTTTCTACATAAGATAAATGTCTTCAATTTCCTCCATTAGTTTTATATTACTCAGCCATATCACAAATTTATATTTTCCTTAATTTACAAAATTCTCAGTTTCATATAATATTTATAATATCCTAGGAAATGTTATTTTATAGCTGTTTTATGTCCTTGCTTACTGGTTGTATTGCTTTAGTATGTTTTAAAACATTATCTAACTTTTAGCGGTGTGTAAGGTTAAGCATCAGGTCATGATCTCATGGTTTGTGAGTTTGACCCCCATGTCGGGCTCTATGCTGACAGCTCAGAGCCTGAAGCCTGCTTCAGATTCTGTGTGTCTCTCTCTCAGCCCCTCCCTCATGATACTCTGTCTCTCTCTCTCTCTCTCTCTCTCAAAAATAAATAAAACATTAAAACAATTTTTTAACATTATTTGATATTTTTAAAAATATGCTCAACATTCAAAAAACGTATGTTTGTACAAAATCAGTTCTTTTCATTCTTTGCCTGTTTTTCTGCCTCTTATTCTGCAAAAATGCATAGTAAACAAAAAGTTGTTAACATATCATGGTAGTAAACTAGATTAAATACGAATATATTGGGTTTTGCAACTGAAATAGATTTTTAAAATAAAGGCATTAAAATATATTTGTTTTAATTAATTTATCTATACTTAATTTATTTTCTAAAGTGTTTTGAGTTTTCTCAAAAAATCAAACAGTAATTTATTGAATGGGCATTAGTTTTTCAAGAAAAAAATGAAATTGATGAATTGTTCACATTTATTTTCATAAAGCTGTTTTTCTTCCTATACCTATACATCTTCACATATTGTAATGTGGAAAAATAAAAAGCAAAAAATATAATTTTAAAATGAAAAGGAAACTGTACATCTTACAAAGCATTATAATAAAAGAATAAGAGAACTTTAATATTATCTTTATGACTTCCTATAGGCTTACATGGTAATTATCATGTGTGTATAAATTCATTTTATCTCTCTAGAATACTGCCTTCAGGGTGAATGAGCAAGACCTAGATAGAACTGACTAGCTTTACTTAGTAAACTGATGAACATTTGAGAGGCAGCCTTCCAGAGAAAAGAAATTTACGACCACTATCACAGTCTGGTTCACAGGAAAGCTCAATCACGTAACTAAATTCTAAATTGAGATGTCAACCTGGAGGAAATATTCTGGGAAGGAACACACAGATGGTAGGCCTCTGCTCAAGACAGGCTGAGGAATATAGTGCTGAATGTGCAATAATCAATCTTCTGGAAGCAAAAAAAAAAAAAAAAAGTACTGGGTGGGACATAACTGTTGAAAATTGAAGTTCTGGGAAAAGCTTTAACCTGAGACAAAAAAGGGGGAAAAGTGCTTACTTCGGCAGCACACATACTAACATTGGAACCATAAAAAGAAAATAAGCATGGCCTCTGTGCAAGGATGACAAACAAGAAGGGGGAAAAAGTGACACCTATATTTTCTATTTTACCCAGTAGGTCTAACAATGTCCATGATCTAAAGAAAGTAACAAATAAAATTAAATTATAATACCTTTTACAATATATAATAACCTTGAGGAAAATTAAAATTCCTAATAACATTTCAGGGGCAAATTAAATGAAAAAAATGCAAGAAAATAGAACAAGTATTATTAAACCCTAATTTCATATATATAATTGCTTAAAAAATACAAAATGTAGTTACAAAAATAAAGTAAACAGAAAAAGGAAAGCTGTAAATTGAAGAGATATTTGGACTTCAGTTGGAATTTTATGCTGATATTCCCTAATTCCAAATGAAAAAAATATATATACAAATCAAATAATCATTGTGTAATATGCTGTTGCTAATTAGAGGTTTGACTTAGTTGTAGGAGACATATTTTGTTAATCTCTTTCTTTTGGATGGCACCACATATTTGCATACTCAGCAACGATAAAATTATATTGACTATTAGCCAGGCTGCCTATACATTAATATTTTTTTCACATTTTATTCTCTGAAGAAATCTTAAGTAATTGCATTGGTATATTGAATAAAGATGTTCATGTAAAGAGCAACAGAAGGGCGCCTGGGTGGCTCCGTTGGTTGAGTGTCCTACTTCAGCTCAGATCATGATCTCACTGTTTGTGGCTTGAGCCTTGCTTCAGCTCTGTGCGGACAGCTAGCTCAGAGCCCGGAGCCTGCTTCAGATTCTGTGTATCTTTCTCTCTCTCTTCTCCTCCCCTGTTCATGTTCTGTCTCTCTCTCTCTCTCTGTCTCTCAAAAATAAATATTAAAAAAGCAACAGAGATGTCTATTTGAATATAACTCTTTGGATTATGGGATATAATAGGAAAATTTGAGCTGTTGTGGATATAAGATACAACTAAGAAAAAATAGGGTATCAAACATGTCATCCAATAATGTACAAAAAGTTTAGACATATGAACTATACACATAAACATATACAATGTTAATGCTTTCTGAAACTTCACATTTATAGTGAATTTTGCTATAATATATACTTCATGACGTTAATGTATTTGACAAATACATGCTTTGTGCCTTGAATGTGTTTCAAATGGAAGGTGCTAGAGATACAATTGTGAACAAGCTAGAAATAATATAAAGTTTTATCTTTAGAATTTACAGAGTAAATATAAACAGTGAAACAAGAAAATACAAATTTATAAAGGAAAGGCCTGGCTAAGAAGGTGGTGAAACCTTTTAGCCAAAACCTAAATGGGAAAAAAGACCCAGCCATTTAAAAATTGCCAGTGGATGAAAATGTTGGAGCGAGGTGGCCAGTATTCAAAAAAGTAAGTTAGCTGATGTAAAAGAACCTAAGCAAGAGGTGGACTACTGAAGGTACTGAAAACAAAACAAAACAACAAGGCAAAACAAAACAAAAGTCTGGTGTGTGAAAAACAACAGACTAGGTGGCCCAATATAAAGGAGGAAAGAGCATCCAGGCCAGATCATGCAGGGTTTTTTATGTCATAAGAAGGAGCTTGAATTTATTCTAACATGCAGTTGCAAACCATTGAGGGAAATGGCTCAGTGTACATTGTCAGAGGGTACTGTTTTTCTGTTAATTCATCATAATCCCCAAATTAAGGATTTTTAATCTTAGGAATGATTCATTGTAAAAATAGTGTCCATAATCAAGAACCTTATTGAGGTTTAAGGAATCCATTAACTCATGGGATAATTTGTAAAGGTAACTAAACTTGGTTTTTTATTTTACATTGTAAATAAGAGACTCATCTTTTACTGACCTGAGTTGTATTAAAACAGAACTGTTATGTACATTTCCATATCCTCCCACACTTTAAGAAACCATTTATTCCTTACTTCCACTCTAAAATGTCCTTGCTTTGGGATGTTCCTTATTATTAGTAATGGAGAATTTCTGTTTTATTGCTTGTTTTAAAAACTGCAGTAGTGTTTGGGAGAAAGGAAAGTATTTCTGGTAAACTATGGGTGTACACATTATTTTTAAAAGGAGTCTTTTAAAGATGTATTTCTTTGAATGGATAACAACACTATGCTTTAAAATAAATAATGAGTTCCCAAAGGACTGCAAAGTGATGCAATAAAATATTTGAATTTTCCCCCATATAAGAGTATCTTTTATGAACTTTTTGAAACAATTCTTCCTTTGATTAATACAATAGAAATGAGTGTTTTCTGCTCTAATAACAGAATTTTTATGCACAAGGAAACCATCAGTATAGCAACCTGAGACATGTAGAAAGTTCTTGAGAGCAGAGACAGATACATGTATTACTTTTCATTCTCTAACAGACATTAAGATATTGTCTCGGACATAGTGTGCGCACAAGTTTTGAACGCATGAAATGTCACACCTTAATCATGTAAGTATTGATCAATATGTGGTAACATATAAATCAACTTGGATATTCCCTAAGGAACAAGCTTTCTTTTGAAAAAAAATGTAATTACACAGTGGTTAATAGGATGTGTTTTTCACTGTTTGATCATTTCTGAATGCACAAATATTTCATTAATGTTGATTTCACCCATCTTGTCCATGTTTACATGCTTTGATGTTCAAGTCCTTTGTAGTGCCACATTAGATCTAGAGGAACATTGCCCTATGAGAGCAAGTGGAAACAGCTGTGTGAAAAATATTAAAATGAAATTTGATACTTTGTATAGATTTGTACAGATAAGTCATCTCAAAGAATTATACTTTTAATGAGGCAGAGAAGGAATTAATGCCATCTTCTCATATCCCTTTTTTGGTGTTACTACTTTTTAAATCTGTTAATAGAAAATTATAATGAATTAGAATGTTTTAAATGGAAATTATTAAAATTAAACTTCAAAAAATAAATTGGAATGGAATTAAAAATATCTCAACTGATTCCTTAAATTTAAAGAATGGATGTTCTGGAGAGATGGTTGCAAAATGATAACTTAAAAAATATTATTCATAGCAAAGCCAGTGTTCTCTTCACTGGAAGGAAAGAAAGTATTAAGAGCTGGTTTTTCGCTTTTACTTTAGTTTCAAGACATCCTAAAAAGTTGATTCCTGGTTGAATCATCTTTGGTCTTGAAGGAATTCATAGGTGTATCTTGGATCCAAAATAAATGAGAATTGGAGAGGTGGCTATGTACTAGACTAAGCACCTACATTTCATTGTTGGAATATTTATTGAATAATAAATTAGTATTGACTAAATAACATTGTACCAGAGAATGGAAACTGATGACATCATCTTGTAAAAGCTGTGTGCCTACTGAGGCATAAAAACTGAATAGACTCCAGAGCTGGAGGCTTCTCTGGGGGGTGGTTCTAAATAGACTCAGTCTAGTCTTGGATTAGGAGTAACTGTGCACATTCAGAAGCATTTCAGGGAGTCACAAAACTTCTGCTAGTCCTTGACACCTTTGTTGTATCACTTGTCTTGTGACCTTTGGGTAAATCTGATGTTGGATAAAGCCTATTGTATCTCATGGATGCTAACATATCCATGAAACCAAAAATTGAGCTGCTTCTCTAGTAAAGTGGGCATTGCAACTATATCAGATTAATAACAAAATATTCCTTCTGCCTAGTCTACCTGCTGAGGTAAAGACTCTTCTAATAAGAATAGAGTAGTCACGTTATTCATGCTCAAAACTGTTTCTGTTTGTCCTGTTTCCCTTCCACATCAGATTGAAACTAAATAGACTGCCATATTTCATGAGGTCTACATATATAAATAAACATAAATATTACAGAATTCATTTGATTAATAATAGCTACTACATTTCACTGCTTAATTTAGATATCTATTGAATGCTGTGTTTTCCAAAAGTTGTATTAAATCCCTGGAAGGTGCAGGTTTTTAAAATTTAGAGCATTTCATAGGATAAGTAACCAAATCAGAGGGTAATTGTAAACAAACAAACAAACAAACAGAACATGCTGCAAGTATTTGGGGTATTGGCAGCAACATGGGAATAAGTATACATTTCTGAATGCAACTATTTTTGAAGTAGTAAATGTATGTGTGTTAGAAATCAACAGTATATTTAATAACAATTCATCAACTTTATGTATGGGACTATAATCCCAATTTCACTACTGAAATAATTGACCAACTGATCTTTAAGGTACCTACAAAGATGACTATGAAAAAAGCTGTGGTATGTAATTTTTGACGAACTTTTTCTCAACTAAAACAGTACTCGGCTCTCCTTATTTAAGGGTCAAATCTGTAAGTAAAGTTCTAAATGTATGGAATCCATACTTATCAAAAATTATCTAATGAATGATAAAATCCAATAAAATCTGTCATTTGTTACAACTTATTTGTTAGTCCTAAACTCATAATTTATGATGCTATGATTAAAAATATATATAATGCTTAGTTAGTGAGGGGATTTTGACATGTAATGTGCTTCCTTATTTTTTCTTGATTAAGCTTGTGTAGCCTCATGGCACAGGAAATATCGACTCATATGGCCGGGTTGATAAGCATCAACTTTCCCTGCTGACTTGGGCCAGCAAGCTGCTCATGAACCCAGCAGATGTTTCTACTATCTGGGCCAATGGAAACCTTAAGGACCTTTTTTCCTTCATCTCCTCCCAGGAGCAAATGTTAACACAGCAGAAATTTGGTTGCATGCCAAATAAAAAGCAGAAGCGTTGGTGAGAAAATAGGGTACACACTTACCCATAAATTGTGGTCATCAGTGGTTTAAATTGAGTATTAAACTATTTTTAATGGCTTATATTAGTGCATTTTGCTACTTAATTTAAATCAAATCCCTATAAACACTTCTGTTTATAACACAGTAGCATTTATTTAAGCACATAGATCTAATCCTGGAATATGCTAGTAGTTTTCAGATATAAACCAGAAAAAAAGAATCAATTGTTTATTCCTAATATTTGTTATATGAATGAAAAAAGCACCTAATTATCAACTTGTAAATTACTGAACTTAATTTACATTTTGTTGATGTCATGTTAAAAAGTAGCAAAAGCAAGCCCAGTTTTGATTAAAATTTCTAAGAAAAATAAAGTATTAATCTTTATTGCATATCATTCTCATTTAATTGAGTTTTAAATGTATACTCTCAAGAATGCAAAAATTCATGTATCTGTCCCTCATCTACCCCATCTGCCCACCCTCACTCACACTGACCCTGTGAAGTACCCATCAGTTTTGTAAGATTTATATTACCTGTATTCAGATTCTGTATTTTAGAATTCTTTCTTGCCTCTATATAAGCTTTCTCCTCTAACCAACATATTAATGTAAAGGGAAAATTTTAAGTGTTGGAGTATGTTTCTTGGATTCCAAACCTATGTACTTTCCCCACTTATTATAGTATAATAGGATATATTTCCTGTTGACACAGGGATAAAAATGTCAATAAATAAGTTTGAATAGAGAAATTATGTTTGTTAATTTTTACTTATTTTAACTTGTTTATTGAATATCTACTATGACTAAGGCACATCATATGCAAAATGAAATGAAATAATAGGGTGCATAAGCATACTATATAGTATAATACTTGATACGAGTTGTTTTAATAAGGTTAATGTTGACAATGTCCTATAACACATTCAATTGACTCAAAAAGTGGTCCTGAGTGTCTACTTAACAGGAGAATTGTTTTCATTTATAGAAAAGGCATGTCTTTTGAGCAAAGTAGCAAAGCATTAAGTAGCTAAAAATTGTAAGTAGTATTTTTAAATACATCCTGTACATAGCACTTATGATAGGTGTAATTAGAAAAGACACTCACTCATATAACTATCCAATGCCAGACATTTAATAGTTTTCCCTCTTGTACTCTAATTGTCAGAAACTTAATTTTAAATTCCTTCAAGGATTTTGTGGGTATTACTTAGCCTTTTAGATGAGAATAGAAATTCTGGTCTAGAAAAGCTGGCAAACATGGCCATGAGACAGAGGTGCTACAGAGATTTAATTACCTACAAAAGTATTATTTGCAAGCTGTGCAAAGCCTTGGTTAAAGGAGGAATCAAGATGATGGAGATTTTACATCTAAGTGAAACAAACACAGACACAACTTCCGGTTTTTATAATGAAAAGAAAGCCCTAACAAATAAACTATATTTCCATTCTCTATACTATCTTTGAAAAAGGAGACTTCAAAAACCTGTTGGAACACTCATAATTAATTAAATAACATATACAATAAAAGAATCAACAATAGACTCATGCCTGAACCATATAAGATAAGTGAAATATTGTGTGTTATGAAAGAGATAGTGGAATATAGAATCTAAGTGTGAAGAGAAGCACTTAAAATCCATATTCCAAAATGAACATATCATTCTATTTTAGTCGTTCCCTTAATAATTCTAGCATAATCACATGATAAAAAATACAAATTATCTTTATTAAATATTCAATTACTTCAGTACTAAAATAATTTGAAGTTTAAAAATAAGAATGATGAAACAAAACATAAAATAAAAATAACAACAATAATTAAAGACCATTTGTTGAAAGACAGAATGGAAAGAAGACAATAGAGAATAACTTTGGGTTTCTAGATCGATGATACAATAGAGGGTGGTGTCACTAATTAAGATCTAGACACAAAAGGGAAAGTAGTATGTTTGTTAGTTTTTTTGTTTTAGCAAACCACCCACAACAGTGCCATACATCAACAACCATTTTTGTAGTACACATTCTGTGAAGTGGAATTCGTACTGGGCTTCACTGGGCAGTTCTTATAATCCTGGCTGTGCTCCCCGGTGCACCTATGGTCAATTGCCAATCATCTGTCTTTGGGGGCTCTGCTTCTGGGGATAAGCTGGCTGTCATCTGGGATGCCAGGTGGTGACTGGCCTAATTTCACGGTTCCTGGCTCCCAAGAGTGCAGTCCAATGAACAAGCACTTTCCAAGCCTCTTCTTGTTTCCAGTTTATTACTGTCCCATTGGCCGAAGCTAGTCACAGGGAATGACTACCCAAGGGAACAGACGTACAGTAAAATGAACAAAACAGCGGCTGTCTGATGAGGAGACTAAAGTAGCTGATTATTGAAGAGAGAGTGGTACGTATAAAGGCAGGGAAACAAGAATGAAATATTTTCACACTGCAAATATTGTAGGAAAAACAAGTTTATAAAATGTCAGAGTCATGTCCATGGGAGTGACCACCAATATGGCAGTAGGGGCTTTGTCATGAAAAGATTAATTGAAAAAAGGAAAAAAAGAAAGCAGAATGCAACGTTTTAGAAAGTGAATTAGAGGTGATCCAATGAAGATTTTATGTGTGATAAATACTTTTGAAGAACTTGATAATGAGACTGAATAAAAACTGAAAGATAATACAGAATGAGGGAGATTTTTATTGTTTTGTTGTTTATTTCTTTATATAAATTAGTAGCAATATGCTATATAACCTTCATTATTACTCAGGTGACTTCTATCTCTTCTATGAACAATTATTTCATAAATGTTTCTTTGATCCACCAGGTAGATTGAGAAGAGTAAGAATAATCAGCACCAGTATTTTTCCACTTCAGGAAAGGCATCTCAAAAAAGGTGTCCTATTTTTAGATCAGTAGTTATTGTGTTGGTCAGCACAGTCCTTTCTGAATAAATGTGTTGGCCTGATGCCCACACTCTTTTCTTTTACTAATGGCAGCATTAACAAAATTTAAATAAAAATAAAAATACAATGCATTTATAAAGGTAAATAAGAGTACACCTCAACTTACATTGCAGATTTCTCTTAAATAATCTTCATATTTATTTTGAAGTACTATTCATTTTTAAGTGGTGTGGAAGCCCAAGAAATATTTCCTTTTTCCTTATCTTATGTTGATAAAATGCTACTGGCCCATTTAATATTTTTTAGTCTTCACCAGCTCAATCATTGTTAACCTACCAGTTGTATTATTTACATCTGTTCTTAAACTAAGTAGTTAAGGAAATCTAACAGAAAACATAAGGAAATGCAGTCTCATTGACTAATAATTCTCACAAATGTACATCTGTCCAATTTTCTTTACACATATAGTAAGAACACACTACCTACAGATGCTTAACATATAGAGAATAATAAAAAGATGCTTAGTTTGAACAAGAGAGAATTTAGGCATGGTAAGATTATTTCTCATAGTTGATTAACAAATATGATGTCATGTAAAAATAAATTTTATGTTTAAAAGGAAACATTGACTGCAAAAAACATCAAGTAATACAAAAGAATGCAGATTTTCCTTTTACCAAAAATATGACCCATACAGACCATGGTCATAAAATACCTAGAATCTCCCTTAGGTATTCTACTCATAATCTTATAAGTGGACAATGGCTTAGAGCAAAATTCCATCTTAGATTTAACCCTGATTAAATCTAATCAAGTCGTAAGTCCTCTTGTGCTGAAGGAAAGCATGAGCTGTCATATGCATTTGGCAAGAGGGATTTATTTGTTTATTATACAATGCAAATAAAGTGTTTGAAAAGAGTGCCGTTAGAACAGCATGCAAAGGTTTCTGGTCAGATGGGAAGAAATAGTTAAATGGACAATAAAGGTGAACCAAAACAACCTTAGGAGAAAGGGACCTTCAGGCTAAGTAAGAAGACTGATAAATTAGAAAAGCAATAGGAGGTGAATGATGTCATATATATAAACATATGATATTCATATGCATATCCATTATAATAAAACAGTCTTTAATTTAGAACTGTGTATGTATACATGACACTGAAATATTTCTTTGTTTTTTAAATGTTTACTAATTTTTGAGAAAGAGAGAGAGAGAGAGAGAGAGAGAGAGAGAGAGAGAGAGAGTGCATGAGGAGGGTTGGCACAGAGAGAGAAGACATGATCCAAATCAGGCTCTGTGCTGACAGCAGTGAGCCCTATGTGGACTCAAATTCAAGAACCATAAGATCATGAACTGAGCTGAAGTCAGTGGCTCAGCTAACTGAGCCACCCAGGTGCCCCCTTGCTGAAATATTTCTATCAACAGGAAATAGAAATGGTACCTTTTCTAAGTAATGCTTTTCAATAAGTGCATTTTTCACCACCAAATAATATTAAACACATTAACATTCCCATTGTCATCTTCCCCTCCCCCCTAAACATTTCCAATAATCTTTGTCTTGCTAAAGTTGTGCTAGCAAAACCAGGTCCCATCCATGTGGATATCCTAGATCACATCTCCTTGCCTTTGTACACAAATCAATGAGGATTTTCCTACTGTTCTTCAAGTACAAGGTATGCATATTAAAATGAGGTGGGATGTAACATTGATGAATTCATCCACTTTGATTTTAAAATTTGCTTCCTGAAGATTGTTCATCATTTCTGTGTGTCCCAGAGTAGCTTCTATTGCTGCTTTAAATTGGGACACTTAAAAACATATTCTATAAATTGGTTTGCCTATGAGTTCAACAATTCAAGATAAAGTTCGTACTGAACACTGAGTTTATACACTTGTACTGAATAATGTAAATTGTGGGAAAACTCTTTATAAATTAAATTTTACCTTACATCAGGAATACTGAAAAGAGAAGGTTAAGAAAGTAAAGAGAATAGCAAAGAAATATGAGAAGAAGTGAGAGAAGAACCAACCATGAAAATATGAGTTTAAAACACAGCAAATGAGCTCTATGCAACCAGATACATTAGAATGTCATGAGAAGAATGTCATAAGGAATTTATTTATGAAAATGATAATGCTGAAATACAAAATGAAAAATTTGCATAAGTAGATGAAAGTTAGAGAAGGAAATATATGCATATTTATGTACACTTTGGAAATATAATAGGCAATGAATTTGAGATGGTTTAAAAGAAACATGAATAAATAATGTATAACCTGATTTATACTAGAGGAACAAATAAACAGGAATGAATTAAATTGTGATTCAAAGACCATATCAAATCAAGTCATATTATTTAGCAGAACTTTCAGGCATACAAAAGATATATTCTGTTTTTCAAATACTTGGCATATAACAAAAGTTAGATGGGATTCGTATTTCTTTTTCAACATGGGTATCTTTGAGTAAACAGCTGTCATTAACATGATTGGGAAGTAAAACAATTACCATTGTGGGTTTACTTATGTAAGATTTTAGAAATAAAAATTCTGTTGAGAATGCTTTACTGCTTATGTGGAAACATTACATTTCTCTGATGCACAAAAATATAATCCTTTATAAGTAAAGAGCAGAAATAATTTCAAGATGTGTATTATTGTCATCAACCACATAAATAAAGATAAGTCATATATGTAAAGGTAAATAGCTGGGAATAGCAAAATGGGAATTTCAAACTAGGTTTTATATTAAATAATTCTCTATTCAAGTATCCATTCAAAAATAATTTATTCAGTGTCTACTGTATGCCAAACATTATGACAGGCATAGAGTTTTAAAATGATTTTAAAAATGAAAATGGTGATTTGAGTTCAGTAATGTACATGAATTTGAGATGTCTGGTTTATGGTATTTAATAAAATAAAATTCTTTTTCTTTCATATTCTTCTTAATATGAATGGCCTTATTTTCAAGTCTTAAATTAAGTGCTACCCAGTCTTTTAGCATAAACAAGTTGAAGATGTAGTTTTCTATTGACACATTTAATTTTCTCAATACAGAAAGACTGCATCAAACCTAGAATGAAAGGTACTTTCCCATTTTAGATTTGCTATTAATTTTAATTAATTAAAAAACAACTTACCAAACAAAATTTTATTTTCCTGGGGTAAAATAATAAAGGCATAATTATGATCTTACAATGAAAATTTCTTAAATATTTTCATTATACGCAATAAGGAAATTCATAGATTTTTTAAAATTGCTGAAATATAAGCAACTGGCTTGTATATTGATATGTGCATTAAAGTAATTTTCTAGATCAGCGAATACATGTTAGCAATGGTTGCCTATGCTAAAATTACATTTCTCCTTTTGCTCTAAAAATCCTTTAATAAAAACCTTCTACTTTTTAAATTACTGAATTATTTTAAAGGTAATTTAGTACCTAATAATATGTAGGCATGAATAAATTTATTTGAATAGCAACTGTGTGTTGGAGCATGGTTTTCTCATAAATGAGAACATAATTCGTTTTGCATGTCAGTGAGTAAGTTTATTGTATCAGATTGTATGTAACTGAAATAATGGAAGATCAACCTCTAGTAATCTTGTAATATACAAATTCACCTAGTGTAGCATCGTATCTATTTTATAGAGTATAATTTGTAGGAATCAGAAATATCTAAGAGCTACAGAATGTAAGTCTGCATAGACAGAAAATGCAGTTTATAAAATTCTGAATGAAAACGATTATCTTAATAAGGCATTCAGAATAGATTTTATTTTTCAGACCTATAAAGGTAGAGCATAGTCATCACAGTCTACTAAATGCTTTGTAAATATCTTAACTTAGGTATTTCAGGCCTGAGTCAGGTACCTGTATACTATTAATTCTTGCATTAAAAGAACCAATGATATCAGCAGTGATACCATTATACTAATAAAAGGCAAAAAAAGTTTTTAAAGTGGGATAATTTTAGGGGCACTTCAGGGCTCAGTTAGTTGTGTCCAATTCTTGATTTCAGCTCAGTCATGATCTCACAGTTCATGGGTTCAAGCCATGCACCAGGCTCTGTGCTGACAGCACTAAGTCTGTTTGAGATTATCTCTCCTTCTCTCTCTGATACTCCTCCAACCTCAAAATAAATAAATAAAATGTTAAAGTAAGATAGTCTTCATTGTTTTGTAGAAACTCAAATTCTCTCCTTTTCAATATTTGAAATAGCTGTAAAGTTTACAAAATATTTCTGGTAAATGAGCACTTATTAGATAGGAGAGTGACTCAACTACATACATGTAAATGTAAAGGAAACATTAATATATATGCATATTTGACCAACCAAAGACATTTTTAAGTGACCCTTTCTCTCATCTGAAAAATATAGATTTGCAGATATAGGTGCTTATGTGGCAGGGGAAATAGACAAGAAGTGTGATAGTGTCAAGATTCTTGTGCAGAGACAACGACGTTATTCATGAATATGTTTTCCTCACTTTCCTGTCTGTCCTCATGATGGGGTTGCATTGCCCATCTATTTAATTAAGTGTGACCATATAGTTAAATGGCAAAGGACAGCGAGCACAGGAGATGGTTTATTTTGTAACGTGACCCACTAAATCATCTCAAACAAACACTCTGCTATGTTCTTCTTCCCTCTGGCTGACTGTGTGACTGTGATAGCAATATAAAAGCCATTTACCCCCTTACAGAAGATGACAAAGACTTTGCTAGCCTGTTTCTGAAGGAGGAAGACCATGCCTGAGATCAAGGGTGCTCACTTCAGATCAATAAGGGAACAAGAGAGAAAAAAAAAACCTTGAATATATTTCAACCATCATACAATATGTGGTCTATTTGTTACAGCAACTAGCACTACCCAACTAATAGACTTATTAAAAAGATTCACCCACTAAAAAGAACACATTTTTAGCTGTAAACAAAAGTGAAGATGAGGATTTGGGGTGAATAAAAAGTAAAAAAAAATTAGAAATGAAAACAGACCTAAAAAGAATTGCACTACTCAACACTAAAGATGGTACTCAGGGTGCCTGGGTGGCTCAGTCAGTTGAGCTTCTGACTTCGGCTCAGGTCATGATCTCATGATTAGTGAGTTTGAGCCCCATGTTGGGCTCTGTGCTGACAGCTAGCTTAGAGCCTGGAGCCTGCTTCGGATTCTGTGTCTCCCTCTCTCTCTGACCCTCCCCTGCTCACTCTGTCTCTTTCTGTCTCTCAAAAATAAATAAAAACATAATTTTTTTTTTAAAGACGGTACTTGGTGAGGGAAAAAACAAAATTTGGCCCTTAGACTAGACTACGAAGCAAATGAAGTATAAATAGATGCTTGTTGATCCTCAGTAGTATTTTCTATTTTGAGATATACATAAGTATTTTCTTCCCCTAAATTGAACTTTTAATTAATCCCTGGTTGCTAATACTCTGGATGGTAGGGGGAAGAAAAAGTTAATATTCCTTAGTGATAACTAATTATTAATTAGCACTTTAAAATTCTGTAAGAACTATATGTTTGTTATTAGTACCATCACCAAAAGAAGTAAAATTGAGACTAATATTACATGATTTCACTCATATGTGGAGTTTGAGAAACACAACAGATGAACATAGGGGAAAGGAAGGAAAAATAAAATAAAAAAAGAGAGGGAGGCAAACCATAAGAGACTCTTAAATACAGAGAACAAACTGAGGGTTGCTGGAGGGGAGGTGGGGAGGGGGATGGATTAAATGGGTGATGGGCATTAAGGAGGCCTCTTTTGGGGATGACCACTGGTATCATTTGTAAGAAATGAATTACTGGGTTCTACTCCTGAAGCCAAGGCTACACTCCACGTTAACTAACTTAAATTTAAATTATAAAAAAAGAAATATACAAATATACTTTGTTTCTGAGAAGCAGTCTATATTTTCATTCAAGGCTTTTATTCTAGAACTTAGGTATTCCATAAATTCTGCTTAGACAACCTATATACATACAGGATTAAGACAATGTACACATACTTTGCACATGCATACATTTAAATAGAGACTTAAGTAACAAAGGACAATTGCAGTATTCAAATGCAAAACTATCAAAGCTAAAAGTCACTAGAAAGAGCTTCATGATAAAAATATCAGTTAACACTAGGAAGGTTCTCTTTTTTCACACAAATGAATGTGAGTGTCTTATCTTATACAATTTTAAAACTAGTCCAACTTGTTTAGTGTTTTATAAATTCTTTGGTAGGAATGATCCTGGTAATCTTAACTTTGTTCTCTCCCCATGGTATTTTCATTTGCCTCCAAAAGTGTGAGAGGTGCAAAGATTCTTTCATCAATACATTTTACACACACACACACACACACCAAGGAAGGAAGGAAGGAAGGAAGGGAGGAAGGAAGGAAGGAAGGAAGGAAGGAAGGAAGGAAGGAAGGAAGGAAGGAAGGAAGGTAGGAAGGAAGGAAGAAGGAAAGAAGAAAGAAAGAAAGAAAGAAAGAAAGAAAGAAAGAAAGAAAGAAAGAAAGAAAGAAAGGGAAAGAAAGAAAGAGACACAATGCTATACCAGCTTGTAAAGGTTCAGTACATTTATTACCCCTTTTGCTGAAAAACTTCACCTTCCTTGATTTATGACATTCTAGTTCAGTTTGGAAAAAAAATAAAACCAATTCCTTCCGATCATTGACAAAACACTCTTAGGAAAGATCAAAATCTCTTCTTCAGCTCATTATAGATCAGCTATCTAGATAGATGGAACATGAAGAAAGACAGTTATTTTATTTTGGAAAAAAGTGTTCTTCAGAAATAATCCTTTTAGCACACCATCAATTTCTCACCTGCTCTCCATTTTTTTGAATATTTACCTGCAAAGGGGAAGCCCTTTTTGAATTCCTTTCTTCATTCTTACTTACCTCTCTTCATTTTTCCTAGGTATGTCCTTCAAATATATCCATGATGTTTAAAAGCATGTGACACATAAGTATAGACTCGAAAATTGAGGCCAGATTAAAATTATTAAGGATAGTTTAAATAATATCAGGCAGATAGATATTTCACTCAGGTAACTTATGGGACTTTTTAAGCAAGTTAGGTTTCCCCTACTCAGACATTACAAAAATATTGAATTCTAGAATATTCCTTGATAATCTTTTCAGTTCATTCAAACTTAAGGTAGTAAATACATATTCTGCTAATGCATCTGCAGGAACATTAATTTTTATTCCACTTCTCTGAAGAGATATTGATTGATTCATGGATTGACCAATGAGTTTAAAAAGTTCAGAAAGTGCTGTTATTCTAACATGATAATTACTTAATGTTACTGAATCAATGAACTGTAGCCCACGCTTCACCGAACAAAATGCTTATGGTCTAATTTAGATTGATAAAGTGTTCACTTCCAGAGCTCACACACCTTTGCTAAAAGAATTATTGTTTTCTAATTCATAAAAATAAGAAGGTTATCTTATTCCATATGAGAAAGGGTTAGAGAGCCATAGAGGAACACATTAGAAATGACACTTATCATGGGACCCATTGTGAATGACATTTATCCCAGACCACGAAGTCTAAGCACTACATCATTGCATTACTAAACACAACAATTAAGAACATTGTATGTCTGCCATTGCTGTGAAGCAAATTATTGAAGTGTGTGGAAAAACATGCCTAAATTTAGAGAGGAGAAAACCATTTGCTGGCCCTGAATGAGGGCATCAACAAGAAGGAAACAACCACATATAGTGGAAAATAAAGAATTAGAAGGTATTTCAATGGCTTCATGTTTCTCACTGTCTCTCATGCCTTTGCCACCTTTATCTGAAAAGGACTTTCACATATTTTTAGAATGGCAATCACAGTTCAATATTTATATTTCAACCTGCTATCATATAAAATCATTATATTTGGATATGTTGCTATACTTTTAGTGTTTTGTACACAGTGTGAAGATACTTAAATTTTTACCGTCCTTCCCAAATAAGCACATAGCATTGGGTTTTCATCTAAAAGTGACCTTAAAGACTGTGCAATTTTACTCTGTCATGTTCCAAATGAGAACACCAAGGCTTTTAGGGGTGAAGGAATTGCCATCATGGCACAGTTTTTTTACTGGTAGAGTCAGACAAGGAACTAAGTTTCCAGTTTTCCAGTTCAGTATCCTGCTTCTACAACATCTTATTGAAAGAGGTTGCAGTAAAGCTTTTATTTTTTTTTATGAACTGCATATAAATTTGCAATGAGCAAGTACATTTCACATTTCATTTGAATGCATATTTTTAATTGAGCTATCAATATTTTATTTTCAAGCAGTAAAATACCAAAGTTAATTATTTTTTTCTTCTTTCTTTTTCATTGAAGTTGGAGGGCTGCAATGTAGATGTCACAAAATGCTGCATTTTTTGTTTATAGGAGACAATCAGACAAAACCAAGCACTGTTATATATTAAAATGAAATAAAGAGGCAGATTTTGTTAATATGTAAATTAGTATATAAATACATGAAAGAATAAACTAAACATGGAAAGCACAATATTCCTCTAATGCAGTATTTTTATATAACTTTTAAAGGGTAATTAAATGTATGACATAGATTATCTGAACAAGAAAAATTATATATGTATATATATGCATCTATATACATATATTTTGATTTATATATGTATATATATTTGAATACATATATATTTGAACTCATATTCTAAATTGAGGATATTTTATACTCTAGCAGGAAAATACCTAGCAAAATTAATTACTCCTTTTTTTCACCTTTTTCTCTTTTCTTTTCATTCAAGCCTGAGTGAGTATAAAACATATATATTATAATATATATTTTTATTTTAATTATATATATATACATCTCTCTGATATGCATGTTAGATATTAATAGTGATTGTTACTACACAATATGAACACATATTGTGTTCACATGTTTATGAACTTAGCTGAGAAGTTTTGCTGTGGGCTGGTTGCTCCCAGTTGGAGCAAAAGAAAAGAAGGCAAGCTACAAATACAATTATTCTCTTGTGGCCCTGAATGAAGCCACTTAATGTGGTATTTTAGTGGAATGTTTAACAAGCTCTCATTCTACCTCCTCTTCTCAATAAAGATGCTATAATGGTTAAATAACATATTGAAGGGATTTATTTACCTCAGTGAACATATATATTTTAAATAATTACCAATATTACTAAAAACCACCTGTTAATGAGCTAGCTTATGACAAAGGATTAAACATGAGATTTGGCTGATAAATCATCATCAAAGCTCTAATAAAGAAGAACTGAAAACAAGAAGACATATTATCATCTGGGCAGTAATAAATGATAATGTAGGCAACAAAATCAACAAATGCAAGAATTCACTTCTTGTGTTGTATAAGACTATTAAAAGAACCAGATGTGAAAGACTAGATAATGGACATTAGTTTAGTGGGCTAAAAATACCATCTGTTTTGATCACTTATCAAACAGCATAGATCTTCTATCAACATTCTCTATGCTTTACTTTTGGTGAAATTTCTAGAGGCAATAGGGATGAAGAGGGAAAGGCACAGGGGACTGTCTTTCTCTAACCTGTTCAAAATTTGGCCAGAGGCTTTTTTGTGTATGTGAAATTTTGAAAAATTCAAACTTTTCCTGTGATGCTACATGCAGTTTTGGGGGACAGGGAAGTGCTACAAAGTCATGGTTGGCGGTGACACCACTCTCTGGGTGGAGCTGACATCTACTGCACAGAAAACTAGACATCAGGTGATAGAATAAGAGATCACAATAGTCAAGATCACTGCAAGAAACTTGGAGACAAAATTCATGGATTAAATTTGCACTAATATTGCAGCTATTCTGCAACTTTTTTCTTATCAATAAAAATAGGTATCGTTGCTTATAGTATACAACTAAGCATAGTATTTAGAGCTAAATTATGAGCACTATTTTACATTTAAAAAATGTTTTTAAACGTTTATTCATTTTTGAGAGACAGAGACTGAGCTCAGCGGGGGTGGAGCAGAGAGAGAGGGAGACACAGAGTCCGAAACAAACTCCAGGCTCTGAGCTGTCAGCACAGAGCCTTATGAGGGGCTCAGACTCATAAACAATGAAGTCATGACCTGAGCCATCATCAGCCACTTAACTGACTAACCCACCCAGGTGCCCCGATTTTACATTTTGAAATCACTTTTGTGTAGGCAGAATTTATCTTTTCACTAAATACCTTCAAAGCAGTCAGCCAGGTTACTTGCACACTAGGAGTAGTGCTTTATGGGCTCATGTTCAATATTAACAGTCAGCTAGGACGAAGTTAAGAGTACACCTAAGTAGGGGCGCCTGGGTGGCTCAGTCAGTTAAGCATCTGGCTTCAGCTCAGGTCATGATCTCGCAGTTCATGAGTTCGAGCCCCGCATTGGGCTCTGTGCTGACTGCCAGCTCAGAGCCTGGAGCCTGCTTCAGATTCTGTATCTCCCTCTCTGTCTGACCCTCCCCTGCTCGCACTGTCTCTCTCTGTCTCTCAAAAATAAATAAAAAATACATTAAAATATATTTAAAAAAAAACACCTAAGTAAATCAGATAATATACCTAAGTCACTGGGTTAAGCTTTAAGATGGTCACTAACAGAACTAAATAAGATAACTAGAACATTTTCAACTTATGGTACATGCTTGGTTGCTGGCAGTAAAACACTTGACACTCCTTGGAGTAAAATATTGAATGTATTTGAAGCAACTTAAAAAATAAGACACTAACAGATACTCAGTATAAATATTAACTCTAGCCATTGTTTCATACTCTGTAGGAGTGGCTAATCTATGTAAAAATGATGGAAGAAATTGAACACATATTTATTAAATATAATACATAAAGAAAGAATGCAGAGTAGATTTTAACATACGATTAAGGATACATATTATCATATTGAATTAAATAGCAAGAAAAAGTCCTATGAAATTTTGCTTGCACATCCCAACCTACTTTCTCCCAGCATTCAGCAAAATTACAGATACACATACACACACACACACAAAAATCATGACAAACTGAACAATGAGACTTTATCAATAGATCGCAAGCATTTCAGAAAAATATCTATAAACTACAAGGCCAAGAGAAGCGAACTGAGATAATGGATTGTTGGTTTCCTCTCTTATGCAAGAGCAAAATCCCAGAATGACAGATTGAAATTTCTGTAAGAATCTGTTCTTTGATCCAGAAGTGAAAGGTTTGTGCTACTCCAAACACTTAGTGCTCATCTTTCTGCTACATGATGGCTGTCGTTTCAGAAAGCAAAACTGTAGCAGAACTCCAACTCCCTTATTTTTGGATTGGTGCCTCATCTTCCATATCCATCTGAATACCCTAGAATTTGGGTGACGGTACTTCCTACTTTCCTGAGATAATCCTAGTATATGCTGGTGCCTTGGCATGGTTATCACTCAGATATTCCTTTTTTGGACAATAACTTGTATATTTACTATACTGACAACATATATGCTCTAGGTACATTATGTAGTTGCTTATATGAGGAATTGTCAATTCCTTGCAGAATCAGGAAAGAAAGGTCAACATTGTAAAGTAAATTTGACACAATTATTTCAGGAATTGCCCATGTGATTATATAGTATTATCATTGTTATGTACTTCCTCTGTTCACATTATCAGGTCAAAAAGTAGTGAGAATGGAAGAAAATTACATCTTAATCTAATAAATAGTTTTATCCTGAATTCATTCAGAAACTATGCACATCTTTTCTGCTCTTGCTTAGATATAAGGAGTATTCATCCAATACTTATGTGGAAAGAAAATGGAATCAAAAGCAATTTGAGTACTCTGTGGGAAGCACAAATATTGGATAAAATTTTCTCATTCATCGATGAGTGAACAAAACAAATACATAGGTGGGGTCTTGCCATGCATAGTAATTCTTCTTAGAGATGACACATTCTTAGTATTATACTTAACTATACAGAAGGAAGACAGCCTCAGGGAAATAGGAGAAGCATGGTAAGTGGAAAGAATAGGATAATTTGAAAAATAAAAAATACACAAAGAAAGGCAAATGTCTAACATACATCTTGCATTTTACAAGATACAAGAAAAAATTTTAAAAAGCAATTGAAGACCTAAAATCTCACTTGGAGATAATCAAGACCATCTTGATATAAGAAAGCAAAATAAAGGAATTCTAGGAAAGCTCCAACAGTGTTGAGATACGATGGCAATGGAATTAGACCAATGAGAAACAAGATGGCAGATCTGGTGGATAGGGGTTGGGGCTCAATCTCAGGAATATGTGAGGCAGAAGTAAGCATAATTGGGACAGTAATGATTAAAAATAAATCTCAAAATAAGAAATGCAGTTTATAGGAAGATTGAATGCACTGACTACCTCATAGACAACATTAATGAACTCTCAACTAGGGAGATGCTAGACATGTTTAATATTTTAACAATGTATTTTAAAACCCTAGCTGCATCCAAGTAGGTAACTCTCAAAAAGTAGGAGGATTTCACTTATTTTCAGTAGTAATTGCTAGAAGACAACAGAGTAATAGCAGTAAATCAGAGAAAATGTTTTATACCCACTGAAATTGTTCCCATGTGAAAGGTTAGAAAATATGTTATTTTCTACATGCTGGGACATATAAAAACAATGAAGAAGGGAATAAATATGAAGAATTGAAAGTCAAAATCTCTGTGTTAAAAAAAAAAGCATTGTCTGTAATCATTACCAAAGCCCATCTTCTTAGTACTATTAGAAAAACAGCCAAAAATAACAACAAAAACCCCACACAAAAATAATTGACTCAGAAGGTTGGTTTTGGATACCCTTTACTAACAGTACCATCTTCAGTAATTCACTTAACTTCTCTGACCTTAGTTTATCCATTTATAAATAGAATAATTATAATACCTGCTTCACAGCTTTGTTGTGAGCATACAAGGAGATAATTAATATGAAGGTGATCTTATAACACTTTTGTTATACAAATGTAAGAAATTATTATTAATCATTTAAGGGCTTGCAAATTCTTTAGGAGGAACATCAGTAATTTTCACATTCCTTTCTGGAAATGACCCTACTCTTGGCGCATTGATACTTTTCTCAATGAATAAAGAATTTGGAAGTGAATAAGCATGTCACACAGGAAAACATTCCTTGTCTTTCAAATGCTAATTTTAGGTTTGGTTTTGTAACAACAAATACTGCTTGTTACTAAAGACTTGACTTTGAACATAAAGTGTCTGTCTCAATCCTATGTATATAAAATGATTCCTTTTTGTTCTTATTTAGCTCCAAACTAGCTCCATACCAAATTCTTTATCCACTTGTTCCTTAAAAGGGGTGTGCTCATTCATGATGTTTTCCTATTGATACATCTAAAATTCCTCAATGACTCCTTCTATCACTAATAATCAGTATTTCTTTCTAATGAACTATCTGAATTTTTGTCGTGTTACATATTTATTTCATTTTTTATTATATTTGGGAATGGAATAGGGTACTCTGTAGTGTACCTCTATGCACTCTTAGTTTCTTCTGGAAAAAGGCTGTTCACAAAGAATTTTTAGTGCATGGAAAATGTGTACAATACAGTATTTAGCCAAAAGAAAAGAGATATAAGTTTACAGGTAGAGATATACAGATGAGGCTAAATGTTTTATTATAATATAGAAAGAAGAAAAGACACATACTAGCATGACAATAGTAGATATCACAAGATGGTAAGACCTTTCCTTCTTTTTCTTATTTCCCTCTATTCATCTTGTAAATTGCACAATCATAGAAACTGCCTATTAAAAATAGAATAAAGGAGGACAGAGTTCTTACAAGCCACATCAGAGAATTCATGAAAGAAAAAGGGAGGCCACGTAAGATGATTATAAAAGGGAATGTGGTGAGTAAGATTGCCAGGAAATGCCAGGGCAGAGGATTTATGTGGGAACACAGAAAACAAGTATAAAGCACTTTGATTAAAAGATTTGGGATAGAAGCTGATATTCTCCAGCCTGACGTCTAGATTATGAAGCTATAAGAAGAAAGAAATGAGAACAGAGTCACAGCCAAAGCAATGGGAAGAAAGGATTATTTGGGCAGCCACAGGTTGACAACTGATTAGAGGAAGACAGAGTTTAAAGAGGGCAGACTGGGGTGCCTGGGTGGCTCAGGCAGTTGGGCATCCAACTTTGGCTCAGGTCATGGTCTCGTGGTTTGGAAGTTCATACCCTGCATCGGGACTCTGTGCTGACAGCTCAGAGCCTGGAGACTGTTTCAGATTCTTTGTCCCCCTCTCGTTCTGCCCCTCTCCTACTCACATTCTGTCTCTGTCTCTCTCTCAGAAATAAATAAATAAACATTCAAAAAGTTATAAAAAAATAAATAAAGAGAGCAGACAAGGGAAAGTTGTGCTGTGGCCAAATGAGAGATGGCAGTCTCACTGACCTACTTAAATTGCTGTCCTAACAAGACACAATTCACTCACTCAGAATAAATTGGCAAGATGGCAAAAAGTCATGCGCTTCTATGAGAGAGCCACTGGAAAGGAAATGTATATAAAGCTACCTTGTATAGGTGAAGGTGACATTTCCAAACAACTTTAGTTGTGTGAATGTATCAGTAAATGGACTTGGGGCAGTTAAATGAAATGAGTCATGAAAAGTCTCACATAAATAAAGAAGAATGCAACATAACCCTAGCTGCTTGAACCTCTATCATGAGTAGTTAGCATATAATCTCAGATAAGTATAGAGGGAGTGCTGCCTGCCTACACATGAGTCTCTTCTTACATATAGGACAGAGGCTCTTGCTCCTGGATTTGAAGCCACTGATCTGTAACCAGTCTCCCGACAGGAAGAAAATAAACATGCTAACATGATTACAAGTATGCAGGCAGCTCTGTGCTAAAATCATAGGGACTTACAAGTATTCTGTTCTTCAAGGAACTCCTATTCTTGTTGGAAACTCTAATAAATATATGTCACTGATGTCCAAGGATATATATCATAGATTGGTTGCAGTAATGAAAAATTAGAAACAACCCAAAGAACTGCCATCATATATGTATTAGTAAATAAAACCTGGCTTATTATTATAATAGTGTGCTGACCTTCAGTTAAAATGACTGAATGGCTAAATATGTTGATACCAATACATCTGATAAGATATCATACGTAGGAGAGAAGTAAATAGCAAAATAAAAGAATAACTTCTTATATATAATATGTAGTCTACCGCATAATATTATATAATTACAATATACATTGATACATTGTGCATTACGCACTAAAACTTCGCTCCTTGGTTCACTTGTCTAACGGACTTCCCGTGTTATTTTAAAGTGTGCCCTAGTTATTTGAACAATCTTTCCAAACCAAATCAAGAACTCTTTCTCCATTTCATTTAGTAAATCTTCAAAACCCAAATTGCTTATTCATAACTCACTATCTGAAAGTAAATCAGGGAGAATGGGTGTTGGAGGGTATCACGGAGGTGCTACTTCCAGCCTGAGTCATTCATTGCTCAGCACTTGGGTAACTCAGTGGAGCCCTTCTTCTGGAATTGTCTTCAGTCAAGGAAAGCTAACTCATCAATGTCACACTCTCAGTGTTTTCCTGGACAATCTCCCCTAAGACGATGGGCAGACCGTGTTGATTATGTAATCCTATAATTCTTATTGCATTGCTTGTATGTAATATTTATTTAATGAATAGCCATTCCCAGAGTCTTCTCTGATCATATAAAATAGGGTACTGTGCATGTTCATTGTGTGACTTATATTTAGATGTCCATCACAAAGACATTAAAGACTGTAAGCTCCTTGAGGACAGAATTCATAAATAATGTAAGCCTGACCAGTATGGAGGACACCACAATGATCCTACCAAATAGACGGAACTGAGACAATGGTTTGTGTGTGTGTGTGTGTTGATGGTTGAATTCATTATGTACTAATATAATGTCCTTTCACAAATTTTTACTTTAAAGATTAACATTTTTTATTCATAGGATTAATTGTATTTACTTAGTTTATATCCCTATCAAAACATGGAGGATAATTATATATATTTTTTCCTTCAAAGGAACTATAATTATTTTTTAATGGAAAATGTAAATGTGTTTTATAGAGTTTCTAGAAAAAAAAAGGCTCCCATCTCCATTTATGTCCCAAGCAGAAGAATACAAAAAGTCCAGTCAATGGTTACAGCTTATGACTTAGTAAGACACAGCTCAGAGAGGTGGTGGTGGTTGTGGGGTGTGTTTTGCAAATGTTTCTACAGATGATCCTGATATGCACCTCCTCTCCTGCCTTGTGGAGAATCAGACTGAAGGAAATGGCCAAAGGCATTAACTCTGATAATATAAAATACTGCCAGCAGGAATTGTGCATGATATAAGTCAGTTTTCTATTTCTTCTGAAGAAGCAAGTCTGTGTGGTGTAAGTAAGAGATGATAAGATAAAAATCATGTTAACAATTTTTAAAGGGTGTATACCCTTTTCCAATTTTGTGGTTTTGAATCATGTGCATAGATTACCTATTTAAAACAATTTTAGGAATCTGAATTTAATCACTACTAATTATCTTTCAAGGAAATGTATACAAAACAGAAAATAATCAAAAATGCTGAGAAAATTGGTTTTAATATAATTCCTCTTAATGCATTAGTTTTTAAACATTGCCAAACAACTCTAAAGGGATTGAAATAAATCTATTATGAATCATAAAACTTATCAGCTGCCTCGTGTAAATTATGTATAGAAAAGGCAGATTTCCTTGTGCTAATACTGCAGCACATCCCTGACTGAACACCGACTTCTGAATGCTTCATGTTCTTTTATAATGAATTATGCAGAAGTTCCACACCAGAACTGCGCTAAGGTGCTAAAGTTCATGTCAACGAGTTGTTTGTGACTCATACAGATGTAGTGGACAAATACCTTATTTTCTTCTTTACACAGAAGTCCAACATTTTGTGTAAAGTAAATGCCATCAACACACAAATGGATAAACTGAAAAGCAACTGCTTTGATAAAATGCTTTTCTTAAAAAAATAAAAAAATTGAGTATCCATCTTTCAAGGACACAGCTGGGAAAAATTTCAGAGTAACTTGCTGTGCAAGTTACGCTGGCAAATCTCATTAACAGTAATGGAATTTTGAACGTAACAACTAGCACATTGATTTGAACATTTTCCCAACATGTACATTTTATTTTTAGAAAATCATTTCTTTTGGAACAGTGAGAGCTTGGAAAACTTAGTATTTCTGGCAAGTCTGACATTACATATGGATGTTACATTCATTAAAATGAAATTATTAAAGCATTCAAATAGAGACCACAAAAGGTTTTTCTAATATTTTGTGGAACAGTGAGATATTAAGAAAAGATGGACTGGGGTCTCTTTCTCACAAAACTTAGGTATTTTTTTAAGTCTATGCATTTGGCATGTGCATTTTTTAACCACAATAAATATTTTCAGAAAATATTTATAATAGAATTTGGAGAAAGTTCGTGGGGAAAAAAGTTTGTAGGTTTTGTTTGAAAGCTAGCAAATGGGCACCTGGTTGGTTAAGCCTCCAACTTCGGCTCAGGTCATGATCTCAGGTTCCTGGGTTCGAGCCTCACGTTGGCTCTGTGCTGATGGCTAGCTCAGAGCCTTGAGCCTGCTTCTGATTCTGTGTGTCTCTCTCTCTGCCCCTCCCCCTGTCATGCTCTGTCTCTCTCTGTATCAAAAACAAAAAAATAGGGAGGCCTGGGTGGCTCAATCAGTTGGGCGTCTGGCTTTGGCTCAGGTCATGATCTCATGTTTGTGGGTTCAAGCCCCGCATCAGGCTCTGTGCTGGCAGCTCAGAGCCTGGAGCCTGCTTCACATTCTGTGTCTCCCTCTCTCTCTGACCCTCCCCTATTCCCACTGTCTTTCCCTGTCTCTCAAAAATAAATAAAAGAACATAAAAAAAATTAAAAAAAATTAAACATTTTAAAAATTAAAATATAAATAAATAAAAACTAGCAAACATCAAAATAGGGAGATGACATAGTTTAATATCCCCAAGACACTAGGGATGGTACAGACCATTAATCCTCTCCCGATATCTGTTCTCCCTTCCTCAACTTTATCTGGGCATGTGACGTCCAGAATACAGACTACATTTCCAGATAATTTTACAGCTAGGTGTAGCCATGTAACTAAGTAATGGCCAATGAAAACAGGGCAGAAATGTCATGTGGCAGTTTCTGAATAACTGCATAAGCTTCCCCGGCTTAGCTCTTCTTCTATGCCACTCTTCACAGAAACAATGTTGCCATCTACAATGATGGTATTGTGACCAGATGCATTTTAAAGAATAGATAGGAGTGATTGTTAATGCTTATAAAACAGCTTAACTTATGTCACTGTGTTGTGTGGTATCATGTGGTATTATATTGTATTGTGTTGTATTACATTGTATTTCATCAAAACTTAATTTTGTGTTGCAATCATAACTAAAAGTATTTTAACTTTGTGTTGGGTTTTTTTCCCTGCTTGAAGTTTAAATGCTTTAAATAACATACTTCAGGAAAATTAGGCCAACACAGAAAAGAACTAGGCAGAATTGAACAACTCTAGCAGAGGGACTCAAACAGTGCTCTTTGTTTTCAAGTGAAATTTTCTAACAATAACAAAAAGCAAATCAACATCAGAGCATTTATGATATATTGATGTAATTATTTAAAAAAAACTTTAACAAATGAAATCAGCTTCTGTCTGAATTTCAGTTCAAAGTTGAGAAAGTAAAGGAGAATTTGTCCTAAAGTATACCCTGAGCTACATATGCAATGGTTTTATTTATTTCCTATTATCAAAATGGACATTATTATATTTGAATATACAACACATAGATACATTATTTAAGGTTTTGTTATACCCTAACTTCACCTCTTCTCATGCTAACGACCATGTTTGTTTGTTTGTTTGTTTGTTTTAAGGTATATTTATTTTGAAAGAAAGAGAGCAGAGGAGGGACAAAAAGAGAGGGAGAGAAAGATCCCAAGCAGATTCCCTGCTGTCAGCACAGAGCCCAATGTGAGGTTCAAACCCATGAACTGCACTATCATGAACTGAGCTGAAATCAAGAGTCAGACTCTTAACCGACTGAGCCACTCAGGTGCACACCCCTCCACACTTTAAAAAAATGTAGCTAAGGACCATGTTTAAGTAAAAATTTAATAGATATATATATATACACATATATATATACACACTCACACACATATGCATATATGTATATGTGTATAGATATATGTGTACAGACATATGTATATAGACATGTACATGTATATATGTATATATGTATATACATACATATATATGTGCATATATATACACTCATGTATATATAGTGCGACAAAATAAAGAAACATGAGCAAGCTTTTCAATAGCCAAGCAAGAATACTGAGACTTTTGGTGCACAAAATGTGAAGAATTAATGTGAGATTGACAAATCCAAGTGAAATTAGCAATATAATAGTCAAAGAGGTTAATCCTGGGTGAGCTTGCCGCTACCTTGAAAATCTCAGTCATATTTAGTATGACTTTAAATTCAATGGATTATACACTTAAACCTGTGTTTCAGGCAAGACCAAACTAAATACTGAGTCATCAGAAATATGCACAGACGAGACATTCTACTAGATATAGAATACAGTATATAAATAAATTACTTCTGCTTTAGAAAGATAAACATAATATTTAAAAGTATCTTATTTAAGAGTTCATTTTAAAAAAAGTATCCGTTTAAAAGTCCAGGGGTGCCTAGAAGGCTCAGTCAGTTGGGTGTCCAACTCTTGATATCAGTTCTGGGCACAATCTCACACAGGGTTCATGGGTTCAAGCCCCGCGTTGGGCTCCACACTGACAGCATGGAGCCTGCTTGGGATACTCTCACTCTCTTTCTGCCCTCCCCCACTCATGCTTTTGCACACACTTGCTCATTCATTCTCAAAATAAATAAAGAAACTTTAAGAAAAAGTATCTTAAAGTCCGACAATGGTCAAAATATTTTTCCACAAGGCATTTTTTTACTAATCATGATGAACATCTACGTATTTTCTAGACAAAGATAGCCTAATGGGGAGAAAATGCTAGTTATGTTTCTTTCTGAGTTTATAATTATCATCAACAAAGATTTTTTGAGTCTCCTCTGTGCATGGCAGTATGATGATAATGATCAGCTCACTGATCGCCATCTAGATGTCCAATGCTAAATTAAGTTTCTCTGATTTATTTTCATTGCTTTATTTGTGCCCTGGCTCATCTGTTCTTACAAGCTGCTCATGTGGTGCTCCTACCAGCAAATTATGTGACACTACCAACCTGGTGCTAATTTACTGAACTCTGTGCTACCAACAAAACACTCCTCAGTTTATATATCGCTCTGCCCATTATTGTTTTTCTACCTCCCTTTGTCTCTAAGTGAGTATTGCCAAGCCAATAATGTATCCAGAGTAATTAAAAAACAAATAAAGCAACTCAACTTTACACTTTTCCATCTGGTGGTTTGTAGTAGTTTACATCCTTTCCACACTCTGTTGAAATCTATAAAACTTTCACTTGGTTACAAAATGCAATTGACCTAAGATAAAGCAATCCACCGTACTACTATCTAGAAAATCTTTTAAAAAATAAATGTGAAGAAGTCACTTACTAATTAAATATTCTTTAATGTATCATAAAGATTAAATTCAAAATCATCCTTTAGTATCCGAATCAAATCATCTCACTCTTCAGCCTCATTTCCTATCACTCTATTCCCTGTACTGGGCACTTATATCATAAAAATTGAAGTCCCCAGAATCTGTAACACCACATCCCTTCCCAATGCACTTGTATGCATTAGCCCTTCCCTTCAGCATCTGGCTTGACTTCTATTACGCTTTGTAAACTTATCCTTTGTCACTCCTCCTATTTGAGTCCTTATTCCAGTTCACGAAAAATGCTTCCTGTAATACCTAGTGGCTATCAGTAAAATATATTACACTTTCTTGGAATTATCTATTTACCTATCTATCTCTCTGACCAGACTATATGCTTCATGAAGCCAGGTAGAGGTCTTTGTACCTTTTCAGCTATAAGCGCCTGAAATATATGAACTATGTTTATTTAATTTTATAACCAAAAGCTTATTAACACAATAACCCAAGAACTTAACACATTGGTCTTTTATATACTTCTTGCCCAATAAAAATATTTTGATGTATGAATAAATAAAAGGATGAGCAAATACTCATCTCCAAGCCAAATTCTCAGCTTTAGTACTTTTCTGATAATCTTTTAAGCACATTACAAATGTAAATTTCTTCTCCTAATTGTTTTTGTGGTACTTAAGTCCAAGCACATGGTGAATTTTACTAGTGGAGACTTTTGTTTATTTAATATTAATATTTATGAGGCCATAAACTGCTAATATTCAGTAATTTCTACTTAAGATAATCTTCCTCTCCTGAGCTCAGCCAACCCAAATGGAGATCAATGAATTATCTGAATTGTTTACATCTCTGTGCCAAATTTCAAATGATATTTTTATTAAAACCACGCTGTTCTATTCTTCTACTATAAAGGAGATTAAATTATACATTTTTTTTCTGAATCTTACCATATTCAACTTTTATGAATAACCCTGTGAAAAGTTATTAAAATCACAGAGATAAAGAAGTTGAAAATAGGGGCACCTGGGTGGCTCAGTTGGTTAAGCATCTGACTTCAGCTCAGATCATGATCTCATGGTTTGTGGGTTCAAGCCCCGCATTGGGCTCTGTGCAGACAGCTCAGAGCCTGGATCCTGCTTCAGATTCTGTGTCTCCCTTTCTCTCTGCCCCTTCCCTGCTCACACTCTGTTTCTCTCTCTCAAAAATAAAAAAACATAAAAAAAATTTGAAAAAGAAGTTGAAAATAAAACAGCCATCCATTTTTCATCACAGAGAACTATTCAATATTGTTCAATTGGCTAAAACTAAGAGAGGATTACAGAATTAGTAATATAATACTAGTATCTATTGAAAAGTTTACCGTTTGCTATCAGTTTGGTAAATAGTTTTCACATTTAATATACTGCCCTTAAATAGTTTAAAGCAAGGGACTCGCCAAATGACTAGAGTTCTGGCACTTTTAGCCCAATTCCACAATCCATAGGGAGGAAAGGGAAACTTGATAATGAGTTCAGTCATATGGCGCTGATTGAATCAATTATGCCTAAGTAATACAATCTCAGTAAAAACCTGTATGACCAGGTACAGGAGCCTACACGCTGGTGAATACATGAATGAACAAGGGGGGAGGCATGTCAGGAGAGGCAGGGAAGCCCTGTGTCTCTCCCATTTATACATCTCTTTCATTTGGCTCTTCTTGAGTTATAACCTTTATAATAAGACTGCAATCATAGTATAGAGCTTTCCTGAGTTTTTTACTCATTTTAGCAAATTTTTCTAACTTACAGGTGGTCTTGGGAGTTCCCATATTTATGGTTAGCTAGGCAAAATCTGGCTTACTTGGGGCTACCTGAGACTTTAGGCTGGCATCTGAAGTGGTGACAGTCTTGAGAAGCTGAGCCCTACCTTGTAGGTCTGTGCTAACTCCAGATAGTTAGTGTCAGAATTGAATTAAATTGTGAGACACCCAGCTGGTGTCGAAGAGTTAGTGATGAAAATGCCCTATACCATTGGGGCACCTGGATGGCTCAGCCAGTTAAGTGCCCAAATTTGCCTCAGGACATAATCTTAGGATTCGTGGGTTTGAGTCCTACAGATGGCTCTGTGCTGACAGCTCAGAGTCTGGAGCCTGCTTTGGATTCTGTGCTTTCCTTTCTCTCCACCCCTCCCTCACTTATGCTCTCTCTTTCTCTCTTTTTCACTCCCCTTCTCTCTCTTTCCCTCTCTTTCAAAATTAATAAACATTCAAAAAAAAAAAAAAGAAAAGAAAAAAAAATGCCATATACCATTAAGCTATTGGAGGTAAGTTTCTGTCCCTTGGAACTAAAAAGAACCTGACTTTTGATCATTCATAATTTACTGTTAATATAAACCCATTTATTTTACTTTCTAAGGGCATTTCTATTTCATCCTTCTGTAAGCCAACATCTGTTTTGAATTGCCTACTATTTAAAAAATATTAATGCTCTGTAGTGATGTTATAAAATCATTTGTTAATCTGTTAGTTTCTCTTTCCGAAAACATTTAAAAAGACACAATGAGTATATTGTTCATGCTTTTAAGAAAAGCAGACAACCATCAGCTACGTTTTTGTTGTTGCCTTGATTTTGTTTTCATATTCACACAAAACTTGTTTGAGGTGATAAAAATCTCTCCTTGACCAAATCCTACTCTGGCTCTTCTATACTTTTTTTGGGCTCCAGTGTTGTTCTCTGCATTGTCCAATTTTAGCAAGAATTTTGCTAAGTTTGTCTATTCAGAATCCCTCACCCTGCATTTCTAATCACTCTTGATATGTAATCAGGTTCCTCATCCTCCACCACCATTCCCCTGGTGATGTTTGATCATCCTGGGCTCCCTTTGATAAGAATGCTGTTAAGTTGGTTTAACCAGAATCTCTTTCTTGCCTCTGATCCATCCTTTTAGTCATTTTCCATTCACTGATCTCCACTCTACTCCGTAGCTATAAATTCCCACTTGCCAATGCTGAATTTGGAATTGAGTCCAATCTCTCTTTCCAACTGAAAGACTTTACTACAGTAGTCTCTAAATCTATTGCTATACCCACCGTTGAATATAATCTCCTACAGTGTCTTCAACAAGCGTCATGAGTATTTTTTGGTTTTTAATAGGGGAATTTGACTTACATTACTTAATGTTCAAGTGAAATGAATGTGCAGACTGGCAAATCCAGCAAAGTGCAGTTTCATGGCTGCTTGGTTAATACGGATAATGATCTACATGAAAAACGTAAGAATATGTCCCAGAAGTATCATAAGTTAGAGACTATTCAACAAACCTTATAGGATTGCAGTGAGTTCCACATGTGGTAATGAGTAACGAAGCATGATCCCTATGTCATGCACCCATGCAAACACCTTATTTTCAGTGCCTTTACCATGTACTCCTGTGCTCACCTGTCCTAGATCCTACCTTCTCTACATAGGTTGTGACTTGCCAGTGCCAGATCACCTCTTCTGAAGAGGCAGAGAGCAACACTTGGGAAGGTAGTCTGCAAAAAGACTTTTTAATATCATACTAACTAGTACACAAATTGCACATGAATGTGGAGTGTGTGTTTTAACCTGTATGCATTATGTAAGGAAAAATACAATAGTATCTCACTAGAATTATATGCAGCTTTTCGGTGATCCTGTTTTTTCCTATTTCGCCTTTCAATTACAATTATTCTTCCATTTCTCCTTGTCTTCTTTTCTCTTTCCCAAAATCACTTCATAATTATTGTTTTGCATTTCCTCTTCCTTTCTCCTTCCTCCTTTTGTCTCTTTCAACATCCTTTTAAAACGTGATCTCTTTCTTGCATCGTCAAAGCTAGGATTGTTTTCCTACTTTTCTAATAATGCTACAGCATTTGGAAAGTATTTGCTGTGTTCGAATCTTGTATACAAACCATACATCTGCTGTGATGAGTGCAGTTTCCAATGTCTCTGGGAGCACAGTTGTTTTATTTTTTTTTAAAGAAATTCTGTCATATTAAAAGGAAAAAACAATATCATCAATCATAGGAAGCAGATCTGCCTACCTTTGCAGCTGCAAGACAAAAATATCTTTGTGCACATCTTTTATTTGTACCTACCCAGCAAGGAAAGAATTCACCATACGCAATCCTTCTATTATTTTAGGTTGATTTGTTTTTTAGCCTCTGCTTTTGGTTTCCTTTTCCTTTATCCACCTTAGTTTTCCAGATTATTATTCACATTCAGTAACTGAATAATTAAATTCTCTCTGCAAATTATTTTTGTTACCTCAACTCTGTATTTATATAATGAAACTTGTTTATTTTCTTGTAGAATAAAAAACCGAGGGTTCTTTTTTTTTTCTACAGGTGGGGCAATCTGGTTGTTAGTACTTGGGGGTTGGATAGTAATACTTAGAATGGCTTACTAGACAGGAGACACGAGAATAGGTGCCGGGAGCCGCACCGGCCTTGCTGGATGACACGGTCACAGTAAGGAAATGGCAGATGTTGCACGGCTCCTGCCATGAGAGGTGGAACTGGCATCTCCTTCTGCTACTGCTCATGTGAAATTAAGCCTGTTGCTATTGATTAGGCCTCACAATGTTCCAAATCAGATCGATATTCCCCACACAGTTACTCCATAAAAAAAAGCATTTTCCTGCCCCTGCATAAGGGATTTTAGATCAAAGTGCTACAGATATTTGACAAAAGCCCCTTCTAATGAGCCTTACAGACCCAAAACATAAACGGGGGCGAAGAACACAAGAGTTACAATTAACTCTGGTTCGGAGAAAAGGAGCCTAACTTAGAGATAAGAAACAGACAAGGACCAGACATAAGTTGCTGCATATATTTTTGCTATTGGAGTCACAAATACCCCCCTTTGTACTGACTTCAGCTATGAGGATGGATAAAAAGTTAGAAACCCAGGTGCAAGGTCACCACACACAGGGCCCCCATTGTGCTTACATCAAGGAAGGGGCTTTCTCTAGCAACTTGTTAACAAGCATTCTTTCTCTTGTGGTTTATGAGCTAGATAAAATAACTCCTAGCCTATCTTTATACAATTTAACCTATGTTTTAGTTTTAGCATTACTAACTTAAATAATATGATTATTATCCTGTTTTTTACTAAAAACATCTAATCTCTCGATTGTAAAATTTACTTAACCTTACTGTAAATGCATTACATGATTTGGTTATAACATGTTAATTAAAAACAAAGTCATAATTATTGGCCAAAATCCAACCCGTTCAAAATAAGATGGGTTTGTTTCTTAACCTTGGGGACTGATGCCAAGAACAAATTGGGATGGTTCTACAAAAATGCTTCTGTAAAACTTGTCTCTGTACACCTTTGATGATTGAAACACCTTATCACTAAGAGTTAAAAACTGTAAACAATTTCTATTTTCTGATGTCATGTTATTGAGTAACCAAAAAAGAAGACACCAAAGCAGATGGAAGGAGATAGATGTCTGCCTGGTGATGAACAACAAAGAATAAAATTAGTGGCTCTCTCATCTCTCTCTCATGCCGACACCGTCCATCCTTTCAGGGACACCTGGACCTGCTGGAGCGGGACTCCGGCAAATAGGTATTCTCTACCCCAGATTGTTTTTTTTTTCTTCTCTCTTCCTGGATAACAATTAAAAGTTTAACTCTTTCTTTTTTAATTAAATTTTTTTTTTAATTTATTTTTGAGAGATAGAGAGAGACAGCATGAGCAGTGGAGGGTCAGAGAGAGAGGGAGACACAGAATCCCAAGCAGGCTCCAGGCTCTGAGCTAGCCGTCAGCACAGAGCCCAAAAAGTTTAACTCTTTAATATAGGTTGAATCCAACAAATCCCACATGTTGATGGATGGGGGGAAAACTTAAATCAATTTGTTATCTCTCTGCCTTTGTCTCTATCTCTGTCTCTGTCTTTATCTTTCTCTGTCTCTCTTACACATACATGTAGGATTCAAGTTTTCCCTGTGCAGGATATCTTTCATTTGCCTGTCCAGATCTACCTCTCCCCTCTTCCTTTCTTCAGTTTCTGCACTGGACAGCTTAGCTACACAATAGGCTTTCTTGGTCTAACTTCTGCTTACTTTAAAGAAATGTGGAACCCTTTTAGGAGATCAAAAGAAAGAAGAAGAGAGATAAGACTCTCACTTCCCATAAGGACATTTTAAGCTGGGTGGGTCTTACCCTTGAAGGTGGACTTCTCCACTCCAATCTCCCTTTCTTATCTTAAAAATCGTGGCTCTTCAGGCTGAGGGTTGGGAATAACTTCCCTGTGACCATCCATGGGGTAGGGCACTGTCCCTTGTAATTTTCCAACCTTCTGCCACACATTTGTTATAGTTTCTTTATTAAATTATTTTCAAATTATCTTGTTGACTTAATTTCTGGAAACATGACTGATTCCTTCAGTCTAAAAATTATTTCTAAGAAAAGTTACTATAGATATTATAAGTCCTTATAAAAGCTCTACACATTTACCAAATGACCTCATTTAGTGCTAATTCTGAATACTTATAGAAGTTACCACACAATCTTTACAAACAGAATAATAAAAGCCAACAGTCTTTAACATGGACTTACTCAGAAGCATATGTTTTGATCATTGCAAGGGTTGACTGTCAAGTTTTTAAAAGATCCTTTAAGAAATATATTAAATGGTTACCTTCTATAGATTTTGAGAGTAAATGAATACTTTAGGCTTGCATTAAAATGTCCAGAGCCAGAATCAAATCAAAAAGTTCTGCAATATCTCAAACAATTTGAATAGATGTGAAGATGTGCTCTGGGAAAATTGTGTTAAATGATTCAAGTGGCTTTTGTTATATCAAGACTCTGATATCAAAGATAGATGTAAAAACTTTGAACAAATCTTCCATTGAAATATGTGAATAGAAATAAAATATCAATTCTCATTAAATGGATTCTATAATATATACTAATTTAAATATATATTTAATTGATAAACAAATATTTTAACATGACATTTAACCATGCTAAAAATATCTTTAAAATTTTAGCTGTTCAAAATCCTGAAAACATTTGAAAAATATTTTGCCTTGGAAAAATGAAGCTCAATTTAGTATATCGGTTCTTCCCCTTCCAAATATACTTCCTTGAGTTTAGACTCATTACTAAGGTTAAGGTTAGGGTTAGAGGTCGGGGTCAAAGTCAGTTTTTGATTGTTTGCTTATTTTCTTTTCCTTGATTTTCCATCCTTAGAAAAGGGCTTGTGAGCTGTGTCCACTCTGGGTGCGGGTCCATTGATGTTAGCTGAATCCGAAGGCACAAAGTGTTATGTGAAGAGTTGTTCGCAGCACAACTGTTTGGGCCTTGCACGAGCCATGCTAATAGTAAAGGGATGCTGGGTGAAGCTCTGCTACTATTAGTGCTCAGGGTTAGAGTTAGGGCTAGGATTGCATGTCCTTCTTAGACTTCTGGCACTGTCTCCTTTGTCTTTCGGCTCATTATTTTCCCATTCAGTGACTGACTTCCCATGCTTTACCATCTCCAGCTTTAACTTACATTGCATCAACTCTGTTCTCAATATTCCTGGTTAATTACTTGTAAAAAGAGGCAGTGTGCTTATTTAGCTAATATTGAATTCCTCTCTTCTCTGAATTCCAAATCCAATATTTATATCTATTTTTGTGATGAGTCTTCTAAGAAGAGAGTTAGGAGTGCTTACTTTTCACGAATCAAGTTTTTACTAAGCTTGTTAAATTATAAGATGTGGTAAATAGTGTCACATTTGAAGTTCTATTTGTGGCCCTATGGAGAGCACACTCCATAGCATGGAGGAGCCTAGCTTAATAAATTAGTTAATAAAATACTACTCCAAATTTTTTGCTCTTCTGTCAGAGCAACATCAGATATCATGCTCGAAATTCTAATGATGTTATATCACATCATCTGACATTTTTCAACCTTAAAATAGGTTAATACAACCTTAAAATAGGTTTAATAAAATAGGTTTATTATAATATGTAACTGTCCAACTAAGAAATCTAGTTAGTTCCTCTTACCACTGGAAATAGTAATAATGAAAATGGTTTTCACATCCTATTTTTCATTTTCTTTATGTGAATATTTAAAGAACATAAAATTGGGGCACCTAGTGGCTCAGTCAGTTACGTATCTGACTCTTGGTTTCAGCTCGGGTCACAATCTCATGGTTCAGGGGGTCGGGCCCATGCATCAGTCTCTGTGCTGACAGTGAGGATCCTGCTTGGGATTCTCTGTCTCCCTCTCTCTCTGCCCCTCCCCTACTCGCTCTCTCTCTCTCTCTCTCTCTCTTTCTCAAAAATAAATAAATTAACAAATAAAGAACATAAAAATTGAAAATTAAATATATGGCACCTGATGCCATAACTCAAAGTAGTCTTCAGTAAATCATAGAATATTTCAAATATGACAAGAAATCAGGAGGAAGTGTTTGTATGGTCAGTCCCAGGAGTTCTAACATTCAGCTTTGTTCCCAAGTTTCCAAATGCAGGATTCAAGACCAAAGGATAGGTAGGAAATTGTCAAAGGGTTGGGAGATAACCTCAGAAGATTAAGTAGCAGAGAAGACACCATTCACATTTTGGGAGGTGCTAACCAGTGCATCAAAGTATACTCATTTAAGAGGAAAACACATTCCGAATGATGTGGAGTTGGTAAGAAAATTACCAGGCATTTTCAGCAAAGTGAAAATGTATGATCAAGGCTGATCTTTTGATAGTAAATGAAAGTGGAATACAAAAAGTACCTTTTTTATTTTTTCTTTCTTTCTTTTCTTTTTTTTTTTTTTAAGAAAAAGTGTCTTGAGATAATTCAACAAACTTCTTGTTGGATAGTTTTAATAGTGCTTATGATTCATATGTAATGGAGAATGACAAGAGTGATGCATAGAGAAAAATTTGTATCATTTTACAGGAACAGGTTTGCACCTTATTCCTGATCATTAGTAAATGAAAATGGGACAGTTATATACTACTAAAACAAAAGGAATTAATACCATAAGTTAAGCAAATAGTGGCAATAACAATAAAAACCTGATATCAAGTGTATTTCCAAATCTTCCTAAACAAACAGCAATGATTCAAGTAGAAATAACTATTAGTACTTGAACCTTAGAAAAAGGAATGGTAGAATCACCATGCATTTACTTTATTTTAATTCCAAGTCAAATCCTGAACATCTGTCTATAAAATATTTTCTTCAGTGATAGTGGTTTTGCTGCTACACAGTTCTTCTCCTTGGTGCATAGTCACACCATGTAAATACACAAAACATGTCTATCCTTTTACTTACTGCATCAACTTCTCCACCTGCATTTTCTCTACATAACATTCCACACAATGTTCTAAGATACAGATATATCCTAAATTGTATCTATTTTAAAGCAGGTAATATTCTCTTTTTAGATTGGCAATTTATAACAAAATTGATCTGCACTTCATTAAAACACTTAATAATGTGAAGATAAGTAGGCAAGATAGGTTACACCAGAAAAGTGGAGATATCAGAAGAGTAATTATCATCAAATTATTTTCATGACAATGAAGCCCATAATAATTCTTTCTTCTAGGGTTGTAATAACGATGAAATAAGATAATGGTCAAAAGCACTTAGAAAAGCATTTGTACTTAGTAAGTGCTCAATAAGAGTTAGCTATTCTCATTCTCATTATTGTTAGCCTCATATTTACAGCATCTTGGGCTGCCTTCATCCATTTATTTAGAAGACATACATTGAATACCTACAGATTGCCAGGCACTATTTTAGGGACTAGTTTAATTTCTTAGATCATGAAGATAGAGGGACATATAAGACAAAAAGTATGGTATGTTCAGGGAAAGGGGAAATACAGGGCACCAAGAGAGCACAAATGAAGGCCACCAAGATGGAATGGGGGATGACAGCTGTTGTGGAAAGGGTGAGCAAACCAGACAGAGAATGCTTTTACATCAAGTGAAACTAAGCCATACGTCATAAGACTAATACCAACTCTCTCTCCTAGTCTTTCCCATTCCATTTGACTCTAGAGCCTTGATGTCATTGGACTCAGATAAGCGAGCGTTCAGCTGGAGTAGATAGCCAGAGTTCCTGCACAGACACAGACACCCATCAGAAGCCTGGGTAGACAGGTCTATTGACTAGAGAGAAGAGACAAAGGAAATTTAGGCTATTTTGCCTGCTTTAGTTTCTTTTGGCAATGCTGCATGCTTATTTTTTTTTAATGGCTGTCTAGACAGAAATGAGATACAGTTGATTATAAGAAGAATATAAATGAACATTTCAGTGCTTTTATTTTAAAAGCTAAGAATATTGAGACCTATTAAGAACAGTGTGACAAGAGTAAGGTTTTGATGTTTAGAAAAAGAATGTTTCTGAAGAATTTGATAGAGAAATAAATCTACATAAAGTATATTGTTTTTCCACTAATGGAGATATATGTCAACAGAAAAATAAGTTATCAGTTTGTAAAATAATTTCATGAGCATGAATTTTTGGAAACACATTGAAGATATTTGATATAGTAAAATGTTAACAATTAACAAAATTCCTTTGATTCAAATGCTATTACAGCTATGGAAGAAATTCACTGATATCAGAGTTTTTAATATATCAATTGTTCTACCTCCTTATATTAGACTCACCCTAGTCATGCTTTTCATAAAATATCATCTTATAGAACATAATCTATTAGAAAAATTTTCTCATAATATGCGAAATATAAAAACAAACAAGAAACAATTCTAGTAAGTTTGATGATCTCATCAAGATGATGCTAAATAGAGGCACCTGGGTGGCTCAGTCAGCATCAAACTTCAGCTCAGGTCATGATCTCACAGTTTGTGAGTTTGAGCCCTGTGTCCAGCTCTGTGCTAACAGCTCAGAGCTTGGAGCCTGTTTTGGATTCTGTGTCTCCCACTCTGCCCCTCCCCTGCTCACATTCTGTCTCTCTCTCTCTCAAAAATAAAATAAAAACATTAAATTTAAAAAAAAAAGATGATGTTAAATATTTACAGAACTAACAAAGTCAAAAGTTTTCATAAATTTGCAGATTTCATTCTATTGCAAACAATGAAAGAGTCTGCATACTACATCCAGGACTATTGATTTATACTTTTTTATTGCACTGCTGCTACCATATGTATTTAAGATTTCTTTCTAATTTTTCCTTCTTCTTTTCCATATTTCTTCCTTTTTTCTTCCTTCCTTTCTTTCATCCTTTCTTCCCTTTTCTCTTTCTTTCTTTCTTTCTTCAGTTGTAAGGAACCAGAACATCACAGGAGACTAAAGGTGTTGGGTTGATTCAATGCGCCTCATCGTCTCCTTTTCACTGATATTGCCTTCACTTCCTATAGCACTTAACCGTCTCTCGTCATTTACTGCAAGTGTCTTATTCACCCATTCTATTAAATGGAATTTATGCCTGCCAATATACAAGCACTTGAAGCAGTATGAAGTAGAAAATTACTTGTATATAATGTGAGTGTCTAGGTTTGAGTTAACACATTAATTACTCATTCATAGATGATCCTAAAAGAAATTAATCTTTTTAGTCACATATTCCTCATCTACAAAGCTACAATCTCACAAGGTTGAATAAATAATCATTTTTAAAAATGTAATTGAAAGTGCTTAAAGATTAGGTAAGTATAACATGTTGTTTATAGTACTTCCAGTAGACTTTGTAATATGGCAGCACAGTTTTGAAACATTACACATGTCTTTCTTGTATTTCCCCATCCACTTGGGTCTCCTCTTCACTCTGCCCCAGTCTCCTATATCAGGCAGTAGTTAGGCTATTCAAAATCATGATGGAAAATACATGTTCAAAATTAAAAGAAATAAAGTTTTCCCAAGTTTCAGATTTTGAAAGCCTAGGCCTTAGGAGCAAAAATAATTGGACTTAAACAAAAGATTCAGATATAAATATGAGGGGGTGTGGTGGGAAGATAAGGCACAACCACAAGAAGAAAAATCCATGAGTAGAAAGAGGCCTAGTTACTTGCTGAGTCACCATGAAAAAGCGAAGCTCAGGTGATCTTGGGGCCACTCTGCCTGGGTGGCCTCTGGGGCCTAGCAAGAGCCGCTAAAACAGACAGGACGACATGTTTAGTCTAGGAAGAGAGTCATAGATGGCCCTCAGAGCTTCTGTAGCTTCCATTTTGGCTTAAGAGCTGCAGGATTGTACCATAGGCCTGGATTATTTATATTATGGAATATTATGCAGTTTTATAATATGAGTATTACATACATATACATATATGTCTATGAACAATGTCTATAATATATGTTAGCTGTTTATCTCAGGTATGGAGGTAGGATAGAAGCTATCAACTTTTCCATATATATTTGTACTTTATTTCAAATAGTCTTTAAATCTCAGTTAATGAAAAAGGCACCATTCCTCTAGTGGTATAGGCCAACACCTTGTAAAAGTCCTTGATTCTTTTCTTTTTCTTTCATTTTGCCTCCTGACTGTGAAAAAAATCCACGGGCTATCCTTTGGAATCAAATGCAATTTCTTCTTACTAACACTGTGCTAGCACAAAGTAAAGGCCTCCATTATGTCTTTTCTAACGTATTGCATTAACATCTCCACTCCCCAACACAGCAATTGAAATGATATTTTTTAAAAGTTTTTTTATGTTTCTTCATTTTTGAGAGAGAGAGAGAGGGAGGGAGGGAGGTGGAGAGAGAGAGAGAGAGAGAGAGAGAGAGAGAGAGAGAGAGAGACTGAGTGGGGGAGGGGCAGAGAGAGAGAGAGAAAGAGATACAGAAAGCGAAGCAAGCCCCAGGCTCTGAGCTGTCAGTACAGAGCCTGACATGGAGCTCAAACTCACGAACCATGAGATCATGACCTGAGCCAAAGTCAGACGGTTAACTGACTGAGGCACCCAGGCACCCCTAGAATTATCTTTCAAATGCAAAAAGATCATGTCAGCCATATGCTGAAAATCCTCCAAATCCTTCCCAATGTACTCTTTGTAAAAACAGAATCCATAAGTTAGCCCACCAGCTCCTACGCAACCACGTCTTGTTACCCCTTGATTTCATCTACTCCTCTTCATACTTTATCCTCTTTCTCTCTACCCATACTCGCTGTCCTTACTCTTTCTTAAGCAGCAAGTATATTCCTGCCCCAAAGCTTTGTACTGGTCTTATTCTTTATTCTGTGCTCTTCTGCCAATATCCTCTTGGCGTGTTCCTTTGACATATTCAGTCTGTTGAAAAGTCACCTTATCAATAAAGCTTTACCCTTTTTCATCAAAAATAGCAATATCTCCACCTACAGGCTGCCCAACCCCAAGAAGACAGGCTACCTGTCTTCTTTTCATATCACCTTCAAATGTATCTACACTGTTTCCTTATTTTGCCATGTTGTGGTCTTCCCACACTAGGATATGTGCTCTGAGGATATGGATTTTGTCTCTTTTGTTCCTGGTATACACCAGTTAAACAGAAGCATCTGAAGCACAGCTGGGTCTACAGTTGGTGCCTAATAATTATTTTATAAGTTAGTGAGTAAGTATGGAATCTAATCTACGTTAAAATACTCTTTTATTAATATCCTTTTAAAATTATGTCTTGTGACTTAAAGCATTTCTTCCTTTTTAAAGCTCACCTGGAATATTTTAATAAATGATTTTGAATCTCTTTTCAGGTGATTTTAGTCTGTTTGTTTAAATTGCCAACATTCTCAGGCTGCCTTGTTGTGCTATTCAGTGTATGAATTCCTGTGTCTGAGTCTGTGAGAGTAAGACTTGCAGAATATTCCACCAAATACAAGGGAGGTTGTGAATTCCTTTTATACCAGGATCAATAACCATCTGAATTGGACAGATTAAATTAGCCACAGGCTGGTTTGAAGGCATGAGGATAGATGGACAGCTTCTGTGAGCCTCTTGTAGTTCTATACAAAGTGTTTGTTAAAGTTTCAATGAGAAAAAAGGCACTAAAATGCAAAGGTAAACATTCTGCTCTAAAGTGATAGTGACAAATGGCCTTCTACAGCAGAAACCTTTTCAGAGATGGTATAGATCATCTGCATTATGTTTTTGTGTTGCCTGTGAAAAGGATATGTGGAGAAAGGCACTACTTGAAATTCAGTTCCAATATCATGTTGGCTGAAAAGCTGTGCTTCTTAGTAAATCCAACCAAATACACTGACATTTTCAGAGTGCATCTGATACATTTCAATAATTAATTCTTAAGTCAAGAAAGAGTCAAGAAATCAGATGAAGAAGCACAGTAGTCTGAAAATTGCCAGTGGGAAGGAAAAAAATCAGCCATAGATAGAACCTTTTCAAGCTGAAAAGAGGTCAGTGGGATACCACTGGGAACAGGGATGAAGCTTCAGGGGTTTTTATTATTGTTATTTACATAAACCACCCAGAGAGTAATGTGAGCTGCTCAGGCCATAACTTTGCAGAAATTGGTAGACTCAGAAAAAGAAAAATGCAATCACATAGTAGAAAGAACTAAATCAATGAAGGGTGTATATAACAAGCAGTCAGAGGGAAAAAATCTCAGATGAAAATATATTCTCTTTTAAAGAAAACAGATTGTACAATGATGGTGCTGAATAGGAACTTGAGAAGTACTCCAATATGCTTCTATCAGAAACTTTTAACTACATTCTATTGATGGTCTTTACCTTAGGATCAAAGGGTGCCACTGAATTGCCAAATAGAACACTAGAACTATACTTGTGGTTGAATACTTTTTAATGTGGAAAAGATAGAAGGCTTCAGACATGCTATAATTGCCAGTGAGGGAAAAATTAACATCATTTAAAGTGTCTGTTTTGCAAAAGTATTTTGCATGATGTCTCAGGTTATGTTTCATTTCTGCTCCCAATAATTACTGTCTCAAATACTATCAACCAAAACCACAATGAAAATAAAATTTATAATTTAAGCCACTGACAATTCATTTAAAAATATCAATTCAAGGGTTTATCGTGTGCTTTTAAGAATGTAGACACAGACACGTTATATTAATAGTGGGTTTCAATACAAGGTCTCAGGAAAGGATAACATTTGTAGAAAGATATGCATGCATAATATCTATAGCATGCTTTATCAGGTAAAATTCACACACTGAAAGTAAAAGAATACCTCTATAGGCAAATGCCCGTGAGTTGGCGTAGAGACCACTGGATGACACCATCATAATGCTAGTTCTGATCAGTGGTCAGAGCCTCTAACAAGGAAAATAAAATAACATTATACTGTGTACTCTTGTATTCTATAATCTGGTAATAGGAAATGAGAGAGTGTTAGATACCAGTACACAAAGTCCTTTATGTTCTTAGCTGCTAGACCAACACTTAACACCTAATAGGTAGTTACTGGAAAACAAAGAAACAAGACATCTCTTATATCCCTGGAGAAATTTTAACAATTAGTGATTTGTAAAAAGGAGTGTCTCAGATTTAGAAATTAACTGCATGCTTTCTTAAAGTTCAAATGATTTACAAAACAGTGTTTCCAATTGTCTTTCTTGTCTATAGGACAACTTTTTAAGAAAAGTAAAGTATATGTACTTTCCTTCCCATTTTATTTTCTAAGTGAGTGAAAGGAGAAACATATACAACTCAAAGGAGTGGAGGAACAAGTATACTTGGTTTCTTAAATCTTAGCTTGAATAATATAAGTTGATAATGGAATAGAGAATTTTCCATATGTGAAATAACTTGTTATTTAGTAATGAAATACAAGTCACTCTATTTTTTTCTCCTGAGGAAGATAAATTATCTAAGACAGGAGCAATGGACTTTGCACTAACGCACTTATCATTTATATGGAGAGGTTTCAAAAATATAAATAGGGCAGCTATTGGTCAAAATTATATCTCCTCATGATAAAATAAATGATGATACTGAAAGATCTTAGATGCTCACTCAGGTTAAGTGGTTGAAGAATTTCAACCTTTTCTATGCTTAGGGCTATTAATTCCTACAACAGGACTGTACTAAGCACATGCTAAGATCTAATTAAATCTGATAACTGATACTAAGTATCTCAGTAGGCAACTGCTTGAGAGGCCCATGGAAACACAAAAGTGCCTGTTAATTTGTAGAACGGGGAAGAACTCTTCCTGGACAAGAACTACTGATGAGTATTTGTACTATTCTGTAAAAAGCTGCTAGATCAGATGATATAGAGTTGAGCTCTGAATAAAGAGAATATGATTAAAAAAGGGGCATAGAGATTAACATTAGATGTAAAGAAATCAGTGCTGGGAAAATTCCAAGCTGCTTCAGAAGGCCAGAAGGAAGTTGGCTCCCAGAATTTTGTGGTAGGATTGTGGGACAAATTCCTTGTGCAGGAAAAGAACAGTTCCTCTAAGGGAGTCAGCTGATGTTGTAGGGACTTGAAATTCTTAAATAAGGATATGAATTGTCATGGTAATTAAGAAAACAATTAATAATAGAAACAACTAGTGTACCTGGTAGTAAACTGCTGTACTGATACAAGAAGAAAATGCTTAGGGCCTCGTATTCCTCATAGTTGCCAGAAGAAAGATGGAAACAAAAGGAAGTCAAAAAAAGAAAAAAGGTAGTGTGACAATAATAATACAAGTGCCAAAGTAAAGCAAAAATTAAAGTCTTTCAGATAACAAACCTGAAGAATAGTCGCTATAGATTGGGAAAAAAATGGTCACTTAAAGCAAACCTTTAGAATTAGTGTGGAAAACTGTTAGTTATTTGATCTCCACACTGTCAGGTAGAATTCGTTATACCTGATTTATTACTGAAGCTATTGGATCAAATGCTATAATAGCTTTCCTTGGGACAAGGCATGCAAGCGTGAGCAAACTGCTTACCTATTGGAAGAATAAAACATGCTTTAAGATGAAGTGAGTAGGAGTAGTAACACTTTCTATCCAAAGATATAAAAAAAAAAATACAGACTAGTTTACCAAATTTCCTAGAAATGAAATGTTATCAGTTTGGTGATCCATTCCAATGAAATTCCAACTCGAATGTGTATGTGATTAATTTCTTTCCTTTAAGGTGTTTGAACTTGATATTAATTGTATTGGATATTCTTTAACATCAAATACTATTATTCATAGATTTGTTTCCAAGTAAAGAAACTAGCTGATTAAGCTAAGTCTACTTGCAAAAGTTAGAATTACATTTTTTCATCTCATATCAGAGATCACATCTGTCCTTTGCATATGATTCTCAATAACATTTGAATGTCACATTTCATAGAATTTAATAAGAAGAATTCACATCCTATTTTTAAATTTTGATTCTCTGACATGTCATTGTTGTTTTATAAATTACCAATAACAGATTGTTTCAAGTTTTATTCATACTTGGACAACTGTTTAAATTTTATCTATTCCAGTGCTTTCTCACCTGCAATTATAAATGCTTTGATATTCAAAATTAAAATAGTTTTATTTTCTTTCAAAATAAAAGCACTTTCTGACATTGTATTCTCCACAATGAATGCAACTTGCATTTTATATGTATTTTCAATGATTTTAATTGTCATCTTATTCATTTTTCCAGTCACATTATTATTTCCCCTTAAATTACTTTTTTCTCTTCCACAATTATATGCCCAAGTTAATTTCAGATCTGTCATTTATATTTGCACAAACTATTGATGAAGCTGAAACAGTTATATAATTTTAAAAGTAAACAAATCTCATCTCCTTTGTTTAAAACTCAGTAACAGAAAATATATCTTAGTGTACTCACCTTTCTACCAGTTTTAGAAGTAATAATATGATTGACATCTTAAAATTTATTGCCCATACTCCAATCCATTTTAAGGTGACAGTTACCTTTAAGACTACAGATAATTTTTCAACAACAGAAGCAGCATGACTCTATTCCTTCAAAATTTGTTTTGGTATGTATATCAGTACTAGTCAAAGTTTATAACAGAATAAAGAAACTAATAATGCAACCTTCTATTCCATTTTGCTATACAGAAGTCAATGATAAATGGGATAATATCGGACAAAATTGTAATGTTTATTTTTTGGGGGAAAGTTTTTGCAAAAATCATATGTGACCTTTTAAAATTAGATTATAAACATACTCATTTTTTCTGCTACATATAGTTTATTTTAAATCATTAAGACTGATAGGTATGTCTGCTGAGATTTTAGATTTGATTCTCAAATACAAAATATACTCTCATTATTTTTGACTAGTGAGCTACACATAAATTCAGTAAGTATTTTGGAATTGAATGCACAAATAATTAAATATGAATGAAGTAGTGTGGTACTAAATGCATTTCCAGTTGTTAGATTTTAAAATAGAACAGTTTAGAAGGAATGCCCTCTTTCTGTAGATCGCTTATTAGGCCGTGGGTATATGTGTTTTCTCCCTTTTTTATTTTAAGGAATCTCCTGAAAATGACTAGGACTTCTAAAATCTTATAATCATTGAGATGGCCAAGGAAGAAATGCTCATTAAACACTTATATTGCTGTAATAGAGTCACATTATCACACTGAAATTACTCTTAGCCATGGAAGATACATTAAACAAGATTTGAGTGTGAAAAATCCCAAAGAATTCGTTAATCATCCAAAAAGCCTTTAAGGAGTTTTACAATCTACCTATGTATCTATCTAAAGCTGTATAGCCATATTTCACCTAAATATAAATTCATTTCTCAAGTTTGTAACAAATTATTTCATGCATGAAAAGTAACTTAATATTGCAGAGAAGTGAATTCAAAGTTTTTAATGAGACAAACGAGATTGAAGAGAGAATCTGTCTCTATTTCTAGAGGAACCTATATCCTGATAGACACAGATATTAGTTGTCTGATCCCTCAGCTTCCATTTGAGTGTAATACCACAAACTAGTTGCCCCTTCCATTGTGATTCTATGTTATTGGGATTCCCAAACTCTAGTTAAGCAGTCAAGACATTTGACAGCCTTTCCCAAGATGACTTCTGGCTGAGCTGTACAACAATTGCTTCATGAACTATTTGGTGATTGTTCAAGCCAAACAGAATTCTTGCCTTGTATCTAGACAGCATATTTAAGTGTACTCCAAGCCAATTAGATGATTATCTCACCTTGAAGAAAAGATTACATAGAAATAATTTGGTATCCTACTCTGCCAGTAGGTGGCTTTTGTTTGGCCAGGATAGGAAAAACACCTAAGTAGTGAGATAAATTAATAACCATTTTGAAACATATGCCACACACATTATTACCACTTTGATATCACTAAAATAACCTCAAATTGAATTCTCGCCAAAAATCAAATTTATAAGTAACCTTTAATTTGCCATAACCAAAATAGAGCCAACTAGTACATATATAATTAAACTGTGCATTTATTATTTTAGTGTGTTTTTCTGAATCTTTAAAATATAAAGCTTCCTCCCCCTTGAATTATTTAGAGATATGAAACTTTCCAATTATTTCAATTATAATAATCAATGGTACACATGAGTATTATTTGAGGAAAAAGAAAATGTTACTAATTTTTTTCCTGATAATCTAGTCTACAATTTCCATTTCCTTTACTTCTGTTCCATGGTACAACATAAACATAGTTTTCTATGGCTGACATAATGACAATATCAGGACTGTAATTCTAGGTTTCTGCTTTTAGGTCTGAAGTGTAATTGACAAGGAAGATAAATGAAGAATAATAAAATATTTTAAACCCCTTATAAATATTCAGAGGCAGCGATGTAACTCATGTATCAGGGTTTGTTTTTGTTGTTGTTGTTGTTGGTTGGTTGGTTGGATTTTTTTCTGCTAAGTGTTTCAACTGTATTCCTGAAAGGATTTTCTATTCTCCCAAAAATATTTCTCTCTGATGTTACCACTAATTTTCCTTGGCCAATTTACCTTTATTTTTTCATGAATTATTGTAGCTCTCCAGACAAGTCAACTTGTCTTTTTGTCATCTATAGTAATCTCTTACAACTTGTTCTTCATGAAAATTCAGTAATTTCTTTCAAATTCTATGTGTGAGACTACCCCATTATCTCCATTCTTATTTCCATTTAAAATCCCTGAATTGATTTCCATTGTTTTTAGAATAAGGAGAAACCTCTGTAACAGAAACTTCAAGCCACTACATGGAATATTAAATATACAAAACCCTAAAGACTCCATCAAAAACCTGTTAGAACTAATAAACTATTTCAGTAGAGTTATAGGATACAAAATTAATATAAAAAATGAGTTATGTTTCTGTATGCCAACAAACTATCAGATAGAGAAATTAAGAAAGCAATCCCATTTATAACTACAACAAAAATAATAAAACACTGGAACAAATTTAACCAATTAGGTAAGAGATCTGTACACTGAAAACTACAAGACATTGCTGAAAGAAACTAAGGGGACACAAATAAATGGAAAGACATTCCATGTTCATGGATTGGAAGAATTAACATATCTCCATTATCCAAAGCAATCTACAGATTCAATGCAAGCCCTCTAAAAACTCCAATGGCATTTTTTCACAGAAATAGAACAAACAATCCTAAAAGTTGTAAAAACCACCAAAAACTTCAAATAGCCAAACCAATCTTAAGAAGAACAAAGCTGGAGGCATTATGCTCCTTGATCTCAAACCATATTACAAACAATAGTAATCAAAATAGTATAGTATTGGTATAAAACAGATGCATTTAACAATGGAGCAGAAAAGAGATCTGAAAAATAAACCTATGCATATGTGGTCAATTAATTTTTGACAAGACAAGAATATATAATGGGGAAAGCATAGTCTCTTTAATAAATAAATGATGCAGCTAGGAAAACTGTATAGCCATCTTTAAAACAATGAAACTGGAATAAAAAATTTTTTAATGCTTTATTTATTTTTGATACAGATAGAGCATGAGAGGGGGTGGGGCAGAGAGAGAAGGAGACACAGAACCAGAAGCAGGCTCCAGGTTCTGAGCTATCTGTCAGTACAGAGCCTGATGCGGGGCTCGAACCCACGAATGTGAGATCTGACCTGAGCTGAAGTTGGAGGCTTAACCAACTGAGCCACCCAGGTGCCCCGAAACTGGATTATTAATGTATACTGTATATAAAAAATCAACATAAACAGATTAAACACATCCCATCAGACCTGAAGTCATAAGACTCCTAGAAGAAAACATAGGAGGTAAGTCTCTTGGCATTGGTCTTGGGAAAGATATTTTGGATTTGATTTCCACTGTTATTTTCACCCTTGTTCCCACTGATTCTGCCACATAAACTATATTGCCTTTTAGTTGCTTTTCTTGCTGCCACTCCCTTGACTTAGGATGTTTTTCCTTCTCTTTTTCACCTACTTAGCAGTTCTTTATTTCTCTCCTGACCACCACTTTTCCCAAAAATTTATCCCTACGCCTTCTTTTATTAAAGTAAATGTCTCTGTAATCAGATCTCATCGTACTATAATGCCATTGATTTAGAGTAGCAAACTTGCATTTCTTCAGATGTATATTTGATTTACCTCGATATACTTTATCTTAAATGGCAATTACCAAGGTCGCCATTGATTCCACTATTATAAATTCCATGATAAATTCTCAGTTCTCATCTATCCAGAACATTTAACTCAGGGGCCTGGGTGGCTCAGTCAACTGAGAGCCCAACTCTTGAGTTGGGCTCAGATCATGATATTGGGGTTTGTGTGATTGAGTCCTGTATCAAGGAGTCTGTTTGCAATTCTCCTTATCCCCCCCCCTCTCTGCCCCTCCTATGGTCTCTCTCTTGCTCACAAAATAAAAGTAAGCTTTTAAAAAAAGAACATTTAATTCAGTTGCTGACTCCTTAGCTTATATTTCATTATCTGTTTGATCTCAAGTTTTGAGTACCTGAAAACTCAGTCCTAAAGCTTTTATTTTCTTTTCTAACCTATATCTTAAATAAATCTATCCAATCTCACAGCTTTAATTACTTCCATAGGCAACCATTTCCACAGTATTTTTTCTACATTCCAGAACTTTCTCCTGAATTTCATATTTATTATATAGCCAATTTCTACATGTCACTGTCAACTGGATCTCCAACTTCATGTATTCAAGTCTGAGTTTCCATTATTTTACCATGTTCTTCCCAAAGTCAATTGCATCTTGTAAAGGTAAATGTGTCCTTCCAATTACTTCAGACAAAAACAAAAATAACCAAATAATACATTGAAATCATCACATAGCTCATCTTTTCTATCATGTTCCATCTCCAGTCAGCAAGATTTGCTAGGTATGACTTCCAATGACTACTTGTCACCATCTCCTGTCTTAATGACTCATAAATTTGTCACAATCATCACTCCACTGGTTTCCTAGAAAAATGTGTCAATGGCTCTCATTCAATCTGTTTCCATAAGAACACTCAATCTGATCTTATAAAAACTAAATCAGTATATGTGTCTCCCTTACTCAAACTTCCAGTGGCTTTTCATCTCACTTGGAGCAAAACAAAAATCCTTATATGATTAGGGTCCTAATTCTCTCTATGACTTCTTTCTTGTTTTCTCTCCTAACTCATACTTTTCAAGTTCCCCTGGGTATCTTAAGTAAGCTAGGTCGGGGAAGAGGGAAAGAGAGTTGGGGAGAGAGAGGGATGCAAAACCTGAGAGACTATTGAATACTGAAACCAAAGGAAGGGTTGAAGGGGGGAGGTGGGGGGGGGAAAGGTGGTGGTAAGGAGGAGGGCACTTGTGGGGAAGAGCATTGGGTGTTATATGGAAACCAATTTGATAATAAATAATTTAAAAAAATAAAATAAAATGAGTAATGAGCTAAAAATAAATAAATAAATAAATAAATAAATAAATAAATAAATAAGCTAGGTGCCTCACTGCCTGAAGGTCTCTGCTCTTGCTGATTTACCTTCTTAGAATGCTTCTTCCAGACTTTCTTGGCTTGGTATCTCAGCATCAATACTGTCTTCAAATGCCCTCTTGTTTCATCTCCCTGTTCAAAATTAAAACCACCTCCATTCTCTACTCTGCCCACACATTCCTGTCTTACTCCTCTGTTTTATTTTTTCCTCATAATGCCTATTATGTTGCAATACACTAAAGTGTAGAACTTACTTTTCCTCCTTCCTGATATATTCGTAGCTATCCCTGAAACTGTTGGATAAATAAATGAATGAATGGTGAGTGAAAACCTCATGAAGTCAAAACTAAGCAATATTTTTATCATAGTACAGACATTCAATAAAAAATATTAAATTAAGAAATGTATTCGTTCACTCCTTTTTCAAGGTTGTCCAGTAAAAAAAAGCACAAAATGGGTATCATTAATAAAAGGTCTTTCCATGAACATGAACCATTGTAATGGACTCAGAACAAGGGCCACATTTTATTTATTACTAAATATCAAGTTTCTGGGTGTCCAATTATACCTTATCTAATTAATAACTATTCATACGTCTAAATATCAATTAGCTATTTAAAAAGGGTTTTCACATATTCGTTTTATATATCATTATAAAATCATCATTATAAATTATTTTATATATCATTATAATTCTACGAGTCAGTACTGATATTTTAATCTTTACTTTACCCATGTGAAGAACAAGTAAATAGTAGAGCAGATACTAAAACCCAGGTACTCTGATAAACTTCTCCAAAGCTTTAATAGTGTACTTTGCTAGTGATAAATATTTTATATTATGATACCAAGTCAAATGATTCTTTTCCATGAAAAACTCATAACCATCACTCCATTTAATTTGAAGTATAAATTAGAATTTATTTTTAATGTAATTTAGTTCTGCATTTCATAGCACTTATCTTGAAACTCCCCCTAACTGCCCAACTGTTAAACATTGATCACTGCATTTCTCCTTATAATAGACAATTTTTTTTTCAGTTTAGAAACCTGTTATACACCACAAACCTTGGGATTTTAATTACAGACTTTCTAAACTTCACACAGCAGCTGTAGAATAAGCAAATACCAATTTTATTAACATAATAGGATGACATGAACCAACTGAATGAACTGAGTCCCAGAAGATCCTGTCTTTTGGATGAGAGGTGTTTAGATAGAATAAAAAATATGACAATGACTTATTTATGATGGAAATGAGGAAATAAATTTAAAGTAGCAACAGAAGCCAGTTTCTAATTGCTCTACAAAGTTGCACCTTATTTTGGTGGCAAATGGGTTATGTTTATCCACATGTCCACAGGAAAGCTCAAACCTTTATTTGCATTTCAAGAACACAGAATATACAAGGGGGAATGAAACTTCATTAGTTCAAGAGAAAAATAATAGTCTTTTAGAATTGTGAATGGAGTATCTCCTGACCTACACTAGTTTGTACTGGGGAGCATGAAAAGGGACAGTTGTACAATAGTAAGTAATAAGACACTCCACAGAGCAAATACATGTCAAAACCCCTCTTCAGTGAGAAATAAATTTAAAAAGATTTAAAAAACCAGAAACCACATTAAATGAAGCTTCAGTTTAAAAACAAGAAAAGTTATTGGGTGTCTGGGTGGCTCAGTCGTTAAGTGGCTGACTTCGGCTCAGGTCACAATATCCAGGTTTATGAGTTTGAGCCCCTCATTGGGCTTTGTGCTGACAACTCAGAGCTTGGAGTCTGCTTCGGATTCTGTGTCCCCCTGTCTCACTGACCCTCCCCAGCTCATGCTCTGTTTCTTTCTGTCTCAATAATAAATTAAAAAATTTTTTAAAAATTTTAAATAAAAAAACAAGAAAAGTTATCTACATTGTGACCCACTGAATCATCTTACAATGAAATTTTCATGAATACACTCTTTAACCCTGTTAGCCTCTTCTGATTTCAGCCTTTCACATTAGTTATGCCTAAGGCTTTTCTAGAACACCACTCATCTTATGGAGAAACTAATTACCTTCTCACCTTCACAAGAGAGAATAAATGAGAAATGAGGTTAACACAAGGTGAATGAATGAGAGATCCACAGAAAATAATTTAAAAGAGAATGAGAAACAAGAAGTCTACTGGGAGAATATTTTCCTTCCCAATATACCCCAGTAGGTAGGTCCAATTTATCTGTTCCTAAGAACAACTGATCAACATTCTACTTTATTCCCATTCTCAGCCCCAGTCCTACCTCGGTGCATGAGACCTACGTAAATATATTTAAGTAAGTGCATAAGATTTAGGTGTATCGTAATTTTGATGAACTTAGTCTGACACTTTTAGAAGCTTTAACAGATTAAAGGCTAGAACTCATGAATCAGTAACTCTGATTTGGAATTATTGGCTTGCCTCTGATTTTTGTGACATTAAATTTTTTAACTCTTTGCTTCATTTTTCTTATTTATTCATTCATTCATTCACTCATTCATTCACTCATTTATTTTCCTCATTAAAAAAAATAAAGATAATAATGTAAAGTAACTGAAACCACATCTCAAAGATTTTGTGAGGATTAAATTAGAAAACACCTATACAGGAGAACCAGGGTGGCTCAGCCAATTCAGCATCTGAGTCTTGATTTCGGCTCAGGATATGGTCTCAGGGCTGTGAGATAAAGCCCTGTGTCCGGCCTGCTCGATTTTATTCCTCTCCCTCTCTCTCTGCTCCTCCCGAACTCACACACACACTGTCTCTTTCAAAATAAATAAACATTAAAAAAAGAAAACACACATACAATGTCCAGTGTAATGTTTGGCACATAGTAAACATTGAAAATATTAGCTATTATAATTGTCATCCACTTTTTTAAAAGTTAAAAAAGCTTCCAAAATAAATTATATATTTAAAACCATCACTATGTTATCATATATATCAGTATCTTTGGCAATTTTCCTAGGGAAGTGAGATGAAGTAGAAGGTGGATGCGGGAAAGAATCTTCTAAAAGTACAATCCATGGCCTTCCACCCGAACCCCTTAGTGAATCCTTTATAGGAACATAAGATGCTTTTAAATTCCCTTACAAATAGTCCCCTATTATCTGTAGGAAATACATTCCAGGACTCCCACTGGATTACTGAAACCATAGATAATACTGAGTCCTATATTTACTATGCTTTTTCCTATACATACCTATAATAAAAATTAATTTATAAATTAGACACAGATTAACAATAAAATAGAACAATATTTATAATAGAACTTATAACCATAAACTGTAATAAAAGTTATGTAAATGTGGTCTCTCATAAATATCATAATATCATAGTATGCTGTGCTCACTTTTCTTGTGATGATGTGAGATGAGAAAATGCCTCTATGATGACCTGAAATGAAGCGAATGACAGAGGTAGCGTTAGGCCACTGCTGCCTGACAATACTCAGAAGGAGGCTCATTTGCTTCCAGACTAGGTTGACCACTAGTAACTGAAACCATGGAACACTAAACTGTGGATTAAGAGACACTGGTGTATTTCTAACATTCTCAGCATATTTCCTTAGGTCATCCTTGTGTGGGATAAATAAACTTAATCTTCAATAATTGTTTCTTGGTAAGTTACACTTGTGAAGAATTTGCAGCTGTTATGCAAGAGTTTGAATAGTTCTTTATACTTTTAAATTGCTATTTTTAATGATTATTTATTTTTGAGAGAGAGAGAGAGAGAGAGAGAGAGAGAGAGAGAGAGAGAATGCGAGTGGGGGAAGGGCAGAAAAAGAGGGAGACACAGAATCTGAAGCAGGTTCCAGGCTCTGAGCTGTCAGCACAGAGGCACAGAGCCTGGTACGGGGCCTGAACCCACGAACTGTTAGATCATGACCTGAGCGGAAGTCAGATGCTTAACCAACTGAGCCACCCAGGTGCTCCTAATTCCTTATACTTTTAAATTTAAAATCTAAACATAGCTTCAAACAAAGCAGTTGAGTGATGTTTTCAAAAGAAATTACAGATAATCTTATTTCTCAGTTTCTTCACATATAATAAAAACAAGTAATTTTTATACTTTAAGTATTATATAAATCTGACTATAACATAATTTTTTTAATTTTTCCTTTTCTTTTGCTATTGGTTGAGGCTCTTTAATGATATCATGTATACACCCTGGATTTTAATATTTAAATGTGAAGAAAGAAAAAATACATGTGCCCAAGTGGATTACTTATGTTATAGTTTATGTGTTTATTTTAATATTATACTGAATATAAACATATGAATACCACCACAAAGATTAAATATAGCAGATCCTCAAAGAGAAGTTTTAGTTTTTAGAACAAATACATATTTATTTGTTTTCTCCTCAGACATCATTTAAATAATAATAGAAATGATGATAACAATAATTATAGTAAAAGGTGCTGTTTATTATGTGCCATTCCCTAGGTTAACCTCCTTCTATACATTACTTCATACAATTTTCACAAGAGTTAAATGTTGAGTGAAGTTAAGCAATTTTTCAGGTGCTCAAATTAGGTAAGTTGAAAAATCAAGATTGGACCTATGTTTATCTGATTAGAAAGCAGAAGTTCTTATTATATAGTATATATTATACAGTGCAAACTGAGCTATAGATGCTCCACTTAAGACAAAATCTAAAAGTACTTTAAAGAAATGTCTCAATGTCAACTTCTTATGTGCCTTTCAATTCATCCTCAAAAGGTATAATATGATGGGAAACTTGGGATACTAAATGTTGTTTTCGATTGAATGGCAGACTTTATATTTACAATATAAATAAATGAATAAGTCATTTATTTAAAAGTATTATGTATGACTATCACTTAAATCCAGTAAATTGAAATGCTGAGTCTTCTCTAAACCACATATGTATCTCAATTTAGATTGCTGAGCGTCCTTCATTATCTTTTAATTCTTATGCAAAGTCAGAATAATTATGTTAATTTTTATTTGAACACTGAAAAATGATTGTATGATTAAAGGTAATAGCTACAAATGGCATAAAATATTATCCCTGCTATAGCTGTCAAATTCTGAATAAAAAATAAAGCCTAAAAATCAGACAGAAGACAAAAATATATTTATTGGATTTAAACTATTTAGAAATTGTATAATATTCTATAACAATATTTATTACTATGATACATTTGGTCTATAAGTTTATGACAGAGTGAAATATAATCCTTTCATGAAAAGAAATTTTAGGAACATTCCAAGGTCCCTTTTTCTCTATCATTAAGTGGCAAAGCATTAGCGATCCTGCTGAAATATGAGTGTAGGGTATATGAATGTAAGTTGGATATTAAACTGATGTTATATGACTCCACTGTGATATATGAATACAGAATAGATTGTATAATGTTGAGAATTAAAGCAGGAGACAAATAGAAACTACTCCGGGAAAACTCTGTGGAATGAATGTTTTGGAGGAGAGGTACCCATGCAAAAGCTACTATCCCCATACCAAAACCAAAACAATCATTATATCCTCACAAACTTAGGACCATTTGATAATCAGTCAGTTATGGAAACCATTAGGTTGGAAGGATTAAGCAGGTTACAAATCATCTGGAAATTAGGCAAATAGTTCATGAGAAGATATAGCAAACCCCAAAAGTTCAAATTTTAATAAAAATGAGATTCAGTTTCTATATTCAAGTTAAAATGTTCAGCTGGATGATGGGAATTACAGATAGAAGATTAATAGAAGACCAAGTCTAGAAAAGTGTTAACAAAAATCAACTAAGAACACTTTAGAGGAAGAGGGTGATTATACTAATCTGTTCTCTTTTGACTGCTAGAAAAGAAATCTATCTAGAAAGCATAACTACAAGAGAGCTGTGTCATAAACCCAAAGAGCAAGGATAAAATAGAATCTTTTATTAGAACAAGGAAACTGGGCGCCCTGAGGGGACTCTCTTCACTTTCACTCTTTGTACATTCCTGTCTCTCTTTTCTCAAATTTAATTCTTCTTATTCAGTCTACCTACAAAATTCATCACCACAAAGTCTAACAAAACTGATTCCCATTTCTCTTCCTTTTTCCTACTCCTTTCAGACTTCCTATTCTCTACTTCCCCTTTTCTCAGTTTTTAAAGTTTATTTATATATTTTGGGGAGAGAGAGAGACACACACAGAGAGAGGGAGGGAGAGAACCACAAGCAGGCTCTGTGATCTCAGTGCAGAACTCAACACAGGGCTCAAATTTATAAACTGTAAGATCATGTCTTAAGCTGAAATCCAGTGTCTGATGCTTAACTGAGTGAGCCACTCAGGTGCCACCCACACCCCCGTTTTACAGTTTTAAGTTTTCAGGAGAGGAATTTGATTGGATCATTTGTCCTCTTAACAGTCAACAGTGGTTGAGGGAGGTTAGTTGTGAGTATATATTTATCTAGAAAATAGTTGCCTCCTTTATTTTGTAGCAAGTGAAGTTGATCTCCCTAAGAGGCTATAGAGAACTGGAACCAATACAACAATAAGCAATCTCTTGAGGGATCAAATATATAACTTAAATGAAAACTATATCCCAGAACAAGATAGAAAATGAGAACGAAAAACAAAGGGGAATTAAGAAGAAAATGAAATCTATACAGAGACACTAAAACCAAGGGAAAGATATACATACATGTGTGTATATATATATATATATATGTGTGTGTGTATGTATATATATATATATATATATATATATATATATATATATATATATATAGTCAGCAGGAAAAAAAATAAGCAATATTGGGATTGGGAAACCACCATTGAATTCGACCAATAAAGAATAACTAGTGATCTTCAAAATGACAGTTTCTGCACAGATAAAGAAAGGCTTACTTGCTACAATATTTGATGATATTCAGATACATTCAGATATATTATGTTTATACTGTTGCCCTCAGATACTGATAACCATTATTAAAAAAAGGAGTGGGAGAAAATTAGGGTAATTTTCTATGCCATTACTAATAAGTGCTAACTGACTCTGTGAACTCTTTTAATCTAAACACTCATAAATTGCTTGTTTTAAGAGTCTTATTTTAAAATGTTACTGGGAATTTAATGTCAAATTTCCCAGTGTATGGTTTCTGGAATGTAATACCTTTTCCTTAAAAAAAATCAAGACACATTTTTCTTTCCAATATTCCAGAAGCTCTCCACAGTTGGATGATTCCAAAAAGATAAATGAATGAGATGCAATCTTCTCCAATACTTACCTTGGTTCCCTGGGATGTGCTTTGTTTGGGTCAAGAGAAATGAACTATTTTAAGCAACCAACTGCTCTTACATTACCTTAGGGTTTATTTTCCTCTTTCCCACATTTTTTTTCTTTCCTGTTTAAAGACCACTTGCCTTGACATGGAAATTGGACAATTAAAATACAGAGTAGTTCTCTCTGTTATCTCTACATAATATATATCTGTTTCAAACCATCATTAGAAATAAAATTTCAATTTCTACTTGAGGCACAGTTCATTTTAGCAAGTATCATTTTGTGTCTCCATAACACTTTGGAGATGAAAAAATATAGGCATAGGGTAAACTATGTCCTTAAACCTCCTGTAGTCGTATACACAGGTGGAGAAATGAGATTCAAATAAAATAGAGAAGTGTGGGACAGTAGGAATGTCTTTCTGAGAAGTACTAAATTGGGCATAGAAATAAGTTTGCATGACAAAATCCTGGCCAGCTTGAATCCTGACATCATTTAACAGACACTTGTAACATAATTTATGGCTATCGTCTTCCAATTAAAAGTTGGTTCATATACTTCATACTTTCTAACCTGCTTATTTTACATTGAATTATCATCCACTGTTTTTAAAGAATTATCAAGTGACCATAGATGTGATTATTACAAGAAGTTTTATGTAATCAAATATAGTAATAACTCATAATCACACAATAATCTGTTGCATCATCAAACATGTTTTCTTTCACTCTCAGAAAAAGACAGATTTTCACTCAGAAGGTGTCCTCACTATCCTGAAATGGACTATCCTCATTCTTGCTTTCAATTGTTTACTTATGTTTTCAAATTATTTTTTTTACATGTACTACATTTTTCCTCTATGCACTCTACCCATCCTTCAAGAATCAGTTCTAGACCCACTCCTGCCACGGAAAGAATTCCTGAGAAGTATTTCAACCTCTAAATGTATTTCTCTCCCTAACTCTCTTTCCAATCAAGTTCTATATACTACAATGAACACATTATTATCCATTGTTTTAAAATCTTCATTCCTAAAGATTACTTCTGGAGCTTTTATTATATATATTATGCTTATATATGCATAAACATGCATTCAGTATCAAATAATTTCTTGAATCCTATATGAATGTATTTCCTTTGTTCATCATCAGACAGAAAATTACTGTGGCGAGGATTGTCTAATTCTACTAGAATATTTATTGAAACAACATAAGAGGCTACAGTGGAGGGTAAAACAGGGTTACAAGAATTTTTCCACCTTGTCTTTTGTATTTTCAGTGTTCTGTAAAACAGGGATGTTTAGTAGTTGCACACTAAATGCTTAGATTTATAAATAGGGAGCAATTAACACTTCATAGATGAATCTGTCATATTGTTAAAAGAGGCTGTAAAATATGAACGTGGGGAAAGGCAGGGCTAGAGGGAGATGGATAGTAGAAAAGGGTGGCCTTGTGGCAGATCTCGATATGGGAAATTGGTGGAATTTATATTGTTATTTATACCTCTGTAGATGAGGAAACTGAAGATAATAGATATGTGACTAAAAAGGTAACTGCAGTTTTGCTCTATAAATGAAAGATATTTGAACAGTAAATGAAAGATAAACCATGTATATTTTAGCAATATAAGAAGGTGAAAAAATTAAATATATAGATTGCTTTTGAGAGTATACAATTGAAACATATGAACTATAAACCTATGACAAATTAGCATATATATATATATATATATATATATATTTGATTTTTTTCAAAACTGTAAAGACATACTGAGCCAAAAGTCTCTTTCCTGTCAAGGAGATATTCTGGCATTAGACAAGCACATCCTTGCTCATGAAATTATATTTCCAGGATTCTAGCAAATACCAACTTAATGCAACTAAGAAATGGTAGAAAAGTCATAAATAGAAATGAACAGTTTATAATATTCATTTTTAAGAGATGATATTTTTGCTTTTGAGACTTTTGCTATCAGCTTTATTCTCTGGTGTATTTTTTTTTCCAATTCACAGTTTTATCAAGGAAACTAAGGTCAATGGGCAAAATGTTGGTGCACAAAAGCACTGTATTCCACGGAATAAAGCAAGAAATAAAACAAGAAAACAAACAAACTCACAATCATGCAAACAGACATATATCAGAAGATGAATAACAGAAATTATATACATATATATTTATATTTATATTTTAGGAATTTACGACTAATGTCCATACACGGAACTACTTTTATCACCAGCAGAATTGGCTCCATCAATTAAGATGGCTTAGATGACTGACCAGAAAAATGAATCATGGTGAGTCATGCAGAATGACAGGAGCTCACCTTTAAGTTTATTCTTTGAAGCAGCCGCTGGTTCCAAGGAAAGATTGCACAAGAAGAAGAGAACAAACATATTAGATATTAGAGTATCTAGTAAGAAAAATAGATATGTTATTACTAATAAAGCTTAAAAAGGTAATATTTATGATTACATAATCAACACACTTTAGATGGGTAGAATCTATAATTAAGACAGTGATAATTGGTTATATTTGTTAGTATATGATTAACGTCTGGATAAGAAAGCGTAGGATAGATAGGAGACAGCGTGTAAATCCCAGACACCATAAGGCACTAAATTCCTTTTAAGAACTGTATAGTTTTTCTTTCTATTTGTCCTTCCTAACGCAACTTTAGTTAATTCAATTAAAGAAACACACACACACACACACACACACATATTTTAAATATATTTGGCATTATTTAGCAATTAAAATATAACTCACAAAGTACCCTCCATTCATTGAGTGCTTACTAAATGCCAGCCCCTGAGGTTGAGTGCTTTCCATATATCTTAATAATGACAGCCTCAAGAAGCAAGTTTTGTTATCATTGATTGTGTCACAGATATGAAAACTGGGACTTAGAAAAGTCAAGTTACTTGCTGACTGTGACACAGCTGGAAATAAGCAAATCTGGGATTTGATCTGGGGTGTGTCTGCTTTCCAAATCTGTGATCTAAGAGTGGGATTTAAGGCACTGAGTCCCCCAGTGAACTTCAAATATCAGGTGTACAAAGCCTAATCAAAATTGCATGGTTCATTTCATTTCAGTTATTTGGCACTTGGTTGACCACAAAGCTATAAAACTAGAGAACTCCATTACTTTAAATGGCATTATTCCCATTAAGAAGTAGAAACTTCAATTTATTTATATCTAGTGGCAAACACTATTTGGGGCAGAAGTAAATAAACTTAATAAGGAAATTAGAAGCGTCATACAGGAGAGTTCTTCACTCAAAAGAAGACGTCTAGACATAATGCATAATTAGATATCTCTAAATAGTTTGCTATTGATAGAAAAATAAATTTTGAAATTTTTATAAAAGCTAATGACCTATATATTTTGTGTATTTTGTTTCCCCAAACAGGATCATATACATCACTTTGCAGTCTACTTTACTTCATATCTTCCAGGTTAATGCATGGCCTTCTAATTCACTATTTTAATAACTGCATATTTTTAACATAGTCTATGTGAAACTGTTTGCCTATTAATAAAACTTGGGTCATTTGTAGAATGTGTTTTTTTTCCTGCTACTAACATTATCACAATGCACATCCTATATCACATTCCTAATGTATTGTAGTGTTTTTTTTTTTTCTGTAGGAGAACTTTGCAGGCTGTTTTCATATTTCTATTCAGATGATAAAACACTGACAAAGCTGAAGACATTAAATATTACAGATGGAAAAGTTGGGATTATTCAGAAAGGAAATGCTCAAATATATTGAATGCTCTTAAATAAGAAACCAGAAAAAAAGGGGATAAATAGGCAAAGAAAACTATAGAATCTAGTGTTCGAAATAGATAATACACTGCAAACTCCTGAATCTTTTAAACCAAAAACTGTCTCATTTAACTTGTCTCACTGTTTTTCAATTAAATTTAGCTTTTAGTTTCTTGGTAGATGTTTAATAGATATCAGAATTCTAATCATTAAGAATTATTTCTCTTTTTTTGTGTGTGTTTAAGACTACACAAAGCTGAAATGCATTGTTAGAATATGCAAAATGTTATCTGCCTCAATTTCAAAGAAAATATTTCAATGCATCGATGTATTAATTTATTCATGGGAAGAGAAATTTCGCTTCAAATTTAAATTTATCACTTAAAAACTTTAGTATGAATTCAAAGAAAACTTACCCAAAATGCTTAGAAATATTTGAGACAATAATTTGTATTTAATATGTAAGAGATGCAACCATTATTTCATAAAAATTCAGATTGAATTGGGTAAAAATAAAGCAATATAAATAGAGAAGGCAAATCCTTACATTTCTAGTGGAATAGAGGTGATTAATTGAAAGTTCTCAAACATTGCATGAAGGCAGATGATTGTATTCTTAAATTACTGGGTAGAAACCAACATAGAATAGAAAGGAAAACAAAAGCTCTCTGTCTGTTTCTGTGTGTTCAGGCAGCTAATACTAGACTAGGCTGGTTAATATAATTGGAAAGAGGCCAGGCTACCAGGCTTCTTAGCCCAATTATAATTCTCTGCATATTCAATAAAAGAAGCCAAGATGACAGCAATACTGTCATAAATGTCATGTTCAATACTTGTAAGATTTTCCATTGTCAGCATAGCCCAATTATAAGTCAATTGTAAAGTGCACATTGCACACCACCCAAAAGGGACTGAAAATTATCTTAAAAATGCAATTTTAACGTTCATAGTTAAAATTAAAAGAAAGGAAATAAAGGTACTTTGACCAGAGAAAAGTTTTAGAGATGACATCAACATTTCTTCACATTTATACTAAAAGCAGTAATTTGTAACTATAACATTATAGTTGTTTGTACTATTTCTTCAGAGATGATTATAGTATTAAATTTGTAACGGCTAAAAATTATATGAATGTGAAAACTTGTGCATATAGCTTTTGAAGAAAAGGTGAATATTAATAGAATTATCATAGTTATTTACATATGATTGCTTAATAGTGAATATTAGGCATTATATGAATAAGTAATTGTTACCTCTAAAAACTCTGATACAAATGATCAAAAAGTAAAAATACAATTAGTTGGTTATGTTAACAATTTGCACATTGAATTCATTGATTTTCTATTTAAAAGATATCACTAACAATTTTGTGAAGAATTTTGTGAATCTAAGACAGTGTTTCTCAAAATGAAGTTCAAGAACTATAAATAGGGCATGCGGACATTCTCTGGGGAGATTAGAAAAATTTTACCTACCTCAAAATTGATATAACCTAGTCACATTTTCTTTTAATTCTTGCATCTTATTTTAAGATCTACTGTCATAACAAAATGGTGGCATATTTTATTAGTATCTGTAATGTATAGTGATGAACATACAGAATTTTTGGTTACCTTTAGAAATGCTTTCTGAAAAATTATTTGGCAATAAAACATTTAGTAAACAGCAAAGATATTACTGGTATTTATTCACAAGGAGCTAATGCTACAGCAGTATGGATCTTTACATTTCAAAATTCCTTTATAGTTCAGCCTAGTGTTTTGTATTATTTCTTTGATAACAAATTTATTGGTAAAGCATCATTGTTTCTTTATATGGAAGCCATAAACTTAGAAAGGGTTTAGACTTTCTAAGGAGACAGAAGTTACTGACATCTATGACTTCATATTCAGATATAGTAGATATTTCCCTTGCTCCAAATTTATCTGCAATGAAACAAAAATAAATAAACAAAACTTATTGCCAATGATAATGTAAAATACAAAATTTTAAAATATGAAATAGTTATATATGTGCAAATTATAAAAATAAAAGAGAATACACAATCACTGCTTTCTAGAAGAAATACAATGAAACTAAGAGATCCAAAATATTTCAAAACTGATCTCCAGAGAGGATAAATTTCTTTTTCTAGGTCACAAAACCATTCACAATTTTACAACCCACACACATATATGTTAAAATCTGCTACATGAAAATGCGATCATTAGATATAGCATAACAATGTAGTGCTAACCAATGTCAGATGAGTCTGATATTTTTTTTTTTTACAAAGAAGGATATCATGCTGATTTGAAAAGGGTAAGTAGTAGAACTTTTATCAGATATTTTATCAGTTATTATAGTTTTTTAAGACAAGGAAATTAATTGCACAACCACCTACATTTACCCTTTTTCTCATTTTTCTCATACCATCCAACACAAAGCTAAACACATTATTTCCCTAATCACTTGAGGCTTATTTAAAATAACATCTTTCTTAGCTAACAACTAACATGGTTTCAACATCAGAATTTTCCTGTAAAGCTCATTAAAATTTGAAGAATTGAAAACATGTGACAGAATCTAATTTCATTCACAAATTTTCCTTTCTCAACCACACAAATTTTACAGTGGGAAACAAGTATGAAAAATGATGCCTGAGAAAGAAATGTTTGTTGAAGAAGTTATACTTCAAAGTAACCAAATATTTGATGGGTGGAAACTTCTCTTTATAAAATACAACAGTCACTGAATAAGGAGGAAATAATGGAACTTGAAGACCACCATTCTGTAGTTCCTAACAAGTCCTCTTACCTAGTCAGCTACTATCATGCTCTCATCATTTAAAGGGAGACTATTACACTTATATATACCTTTCCCACAGAAGGACAGAATACCATTTGAGAAGTATTGTTTTGTTTTGTTTTATTTTGTTTTGTTTTTGTGGAAAATAATTAAATTTGGGTGGGATTATGCTTCTACATTGAATTTCCAATGTTCAGTAAAAGCAGGAGACAAAAAAAACACATCAAATCAATGCAGTTAGTCAAATCTTGTATATGGGGAACCACACACAGACAATTTTGGCATTTGGCTTTTTTAGCAAATAGATTTCAATGGACCAAAAAAAAAAAAAAAAAAAAAAAAAAGGAAAAGGAAACTAAGGGACATACTAAAACAATTGCCATGTGCAAACTACTTTGGATCTGACCTGAGCACTGAATATTTGATGACATTAAGGAATTGTATTAATATTTAGGTGGGATAATATTATTTGACTCTTCTTTTAAGTCATTATATTTTTATAGAAGTAAATATCTATAAAAGGATGATCTATTGCCGGGGATTCTTTTCAAAGTAATCTTGGAATGTGTGTTCCTTATTATATTTACTCTTTAGTTTTGTATATAATTGAAATTTCTGATAATAAAAAAATCTTTAAAAATTTTTAAATATTCAATTATGAGGGACCTGGGTAACTCAGTCGGTTGAGCATCTGACTTCAGCTCAGGTCATGATCTCACAGTCTGTGGGTTCGAGCTCCGCATCAGGCTCTGTGCTGACAGCTAGCTCAGAGCCTGGAGCCTGTCTTCAGATTCTGTGTCTCCTCTCTCTCTGCCCCTCCCTCGCTCACTCTCTGTCTCTATCTCTAAATAAAATAAAGGCATAAAAAACAACTTAAAAATATTCAATTAAACATCTAGGCTTATTTGTGTTTTAAATATTACCTTTTTTCTACATGACTTTTATTTTAATACCATTAAATATAACGTGTATATTAAACAGTAAGGTATTGACTATATATTGTTTTTTATATTAAATGTGGTCATTTGTCATGTGAGTAAATTATTTATGTTTTGTATAAGGATAACAGGCACCATTGAAATACTTTTGGTTTATGAAATTTAGTCTTTAAAATGTAGGATACATAAATTTCCTCTATGAACTATTTGACTTTTGAATTAATTGTATGTATGAAAATAACTGTTATTTTGTATTAAGAATTTTTTTCACTCTGTGTCCATGCTTCTAGCACTGATAGTTTACATATAAAATATTTACACTACCTTATTCTATATTTATTTCTTTTGCTCTCAAGAATCTCTTTAAACTTCATGAGTCACTACCAATTTATAAATCTCTTTTTCTTATGCTATATTCCATGCTTCCTTGTAGGCTTATGACTTTCACTGTGATAGGAACAGGGATACATTTCCAAGGGTTTGTAAAAAATTGGACTCAAACTCATGCCTCTAGAAGAGACTATAAAATAAATGCAAACCCTTAGATGTATCAGTCATATATTATTATGAAAGCTTTGAGGCACTACCAGAATAAAAGGTCTCAATAAATAAAGTACATGGCTATCCTTTGAAGTTAAATCTTATGTCTATGTTACTAAACCATGAAGCTATTTTATATTATTATGGATCTATAACTGGACTAAGATACAGTGTTGGACTAAGATACAGTTCCCCAGATCCTCAGTAGCTAATTTTAATGGATAAACTTAGTATACATCCTTTAGATGGTTCATTAGCATGGACACTGTTAGGGGCGTCTGGGTGGCTCAGTTGGTTAAGCCTCCGGCTTTGGCTCAGGTCATGATCTAATGGTTCGTGAGTTTGAACCCAGAGTGGGGCTCTGTGCTGACAGCTAGCTCAGAGCCTGCAGCCTGCTTTGATTCTGTATCTCCCTCTCTCTCTGACCCTCCCCTGCTCACGCTGTCTCTCTCTGTCTCTCAAAAATAAATAGAAAAGATAAATATTTTTAAAAAATGGACACTGTTAGAGTTAAGAAGTATTTTATAAAGAAATATTTAGAAAACTAATTCCAAACATCAGTGATTTTGATCATATTTTCTATTTTCTAGATATCATATTTATATTTTCAGCTTTTTCTACTAAATTATTTTAATTAGAATTTTTTATTCAATAATTCAACTTAAAATATATTATATTTTACTAATTTAAACATATGCAAAGTAAATTATTATTTTGTGTCTATAAATACTAATGGCAAAATTGTAAAGCAACTATATATGCTTCTTTGAATACTTTCTGAGCCACCAAAATTCTCGTTGTCATAAATAACCATTAATAATATGACATTTACATTCACATTCTAAGGCTAAAGGTGATATGAAAAAGTTATATGACAAATGTTTATTGTGCATATGCATTATCTGTGTAGGTGTGTACATAGAATACAATATTGTATAATAATTTTGGGTAATCATATGCACATATAACAGTTAATTCAGTTCATATTATGCCATTCATAATTATTTTATTTTTATCTAGGAAGAATCATTGCTGGACTCTGTTAATGTTAAGAATGGTTTTCAGTTAGAGAACTAAAGTGTCTTCTAGTCAGCCCATTTATTGACTTACAAAAGTTTTGCAATTATTATAATGGATGACTGGTGTTCATTGATGTAAAAGAAGTGAATCAGTACAACCTGGGGCTTATACTGAGGACAGCAGTTTCCGGCTTCAGTTTAAGACAGCGGTGAAAAGAGATGGGGTCAAGGAGCAGAAGCAGAAAATATATTTGACAAAAAATAAGACATCTTTTGAGAAGATGTATAAAGAGAGAGAAATGTGAAACCAGAACCATGTGATGATATATCTATAGGATTCCAGCAGATAGTTATGAAGTGGACATAGATTCTCAGTCCCCCAACTCTTAATTGCTAGATAAGGGGTTACTTCTGGAAAAGCTGTGTAAATGGGAAATGCGGTTAGAAATAATTAAGGGAATCTATCTCATCTGCTTCAGCAAGTTTAGGTAACTTGTTGAATTCCGAGGGGATCCAAAGGCGATCATTTTAGTGTGACTGGCAAAGCCAAGCTTCTCCACGCACGAGCATATGATCAAGAAATACTCGGTTTTGTCCTCTACTGGATCAGCCCAATGAGGAGCTCCAGCAAGGTGAAAAGTGACTTGCAGAATATTGTGCACAGCCACCGCTGCTTCTCTGATCTCATCCTGAGTTATACTTCAGGAAGGGTCATGATTCCCTAAAACTAAGTCATCCACAGTAAGAGCTCAGGCCCAGGATACACACACTTAACATATATTCAATATTTAAGACATGCTAATTTAAGCAGTGCATAGTTGCCTATTTACAGTAGTACATCTTTCCATAAACCAAATGGAGAGAATATGATCACTTAGAAATCTCATTTTCAAATTCTTTAGACTTGATCTCCAGTAGTTTTCACTATAATTTAATATAATCAAGTCTTTCTGACACATAGGTGCTATTTTAATTACAGTCTTAATAAGGATAGGAAATTAATCACATTATTGAATCAAATGTAAGTAGGTGGATGAATACTGGGCTGTTAACATTCTACTGCAGTGGGTCTTATGGAGAACCTCAGTGTCATCTTCTTTTTCTATGGTCCTCTGGCTTTATCTTCCATTTAATGCTTATTTTATATTGATATAGTCAGTGATTTTTGTATAACTTATTTTCCAGAAAATTTTTGTTACCTGCTATGTAACACTCTGGGTCAATAAATTTACTTTTTTTCCTTGATTGATACAGTAATGTTAATCATAACATGAATTATAGGATTTATATTGTTGTTTGGGAGATATTATTAACTTTTAATGTAAGGCATGAAAGCAAATGATGAACAACTGCGGATGTGTTATTACTACGTCTCAATTTGAAATCCACAGTCTTTTGTGGATTTCTCAGAGATATGGTCTCAGACATTTCTAAGTTATGATAAAGGTCTCACAATTCTATTGTAAGGCAAACACAAAAAGTAAATTAAATGCACATTAAGTGGCCCACCTCAAGGGCATTAGATATTTTTTAAATGCATTTTTAAAGTTATTTTAGAAGTCTTATATAAATGAATTTTAAAAAACAACATGACATATTTCTGCATCAAGGATAGTCTTAAACATGGATAGCAATTGAAAAATGAAAAAGATAAATATGGTGTGGACTATACATATTTTCTGTTCTCTGAATGGAATATTATAACTAACATTATTTAAATATTTGGAAGAAAGGAACTTCCAAATATAGTCTATCTCAATCAGTAAAATGTCAATAAGTAACCTTAATCCAGTCTGAGAACTTTTCCTGTCATACTTCCTGACTGTCATTATCAAGGAACTGGTCCCTCTCATCTATGGAACAATAATACAACTGACCAAGAAAGAAGATGTTCTTGTCATGATGCTATTTTTCATAAATTCACAAACTATGTTTAAAACAATTTTTAGTGTTTAATTTATTTTTGAGAGAGACAGAGACAGAGTTTGAGTAGGGGAGAGGTTGAGAAAAAGGGAGACACAGAATCTGAAGCAGGCTTCCAGGCTCTGAGCTGTCAGTACAGACCCTGATGCAGGGCAGAACCCATGAACTCTGAGATCATGACCTGAGTGGAAGCTGGACACTTCACCCACTGAGCCACCCAGGCATCCCTTTCACAAATTATTTTATATGTCCATATTAATAAACACATTGAGAAGTCCCAACATTGTACAAGAAAATATATTTTATAGAAAAAGTAAATTCAGTTCTCAGGATTTTAAACAGACAAACTCTAAGTAGATTGATTCAGGTTGTTTGCATTTGAATCTACAGTTAAACCTGAACTCCCACCTGGGGTGATTTCAGAGAATCAGAGAATCCGAGTTAGAAGGGACCATTAAAGGTTATCTGGTCTGACCTACTTCCCAGTGCTGATTATCAAATACTGTGTACTCTAAACACAGGGAAGGATAGCTATTCCTATTTGGCAACATAAGCTACAACTGTCCATTAATTTTAAGACTCTAAAGCATTACTTAGAAACTCAAATGAGCAAATTGCAGTTAAGTGTTGTGATTCATTCTCCGAAACTAGTTCTGAACATGAGTCACTCCCCTGTGCCAGTTGAAAGCCAATAGAAGACCCCTAACAGGATGCTTTTTCTAAAGTGTAACCAGTATTAAACTTCCCATACTATTTCAAATCGGGTAATAATTTTAAAGTTATAGTCCTTAATAAAAACTGGAAGCAATTTAAGACATATCCATTGTTCCATTGAAGAGATGCAGTTTGTCAGTAATTCAAGTGGAGATAATCTAACAGTCATTTATTGAGCATGCACCATAATTTACAGGGATGATGTTGCTCTGGAACAAAGAATGTAATTACTACAAGATCCCCATCCTCAGAGACCTTATCTTCTAGAAAAGGAAACAAATGTGTAATTTGTTTTGAACAGTAATTCAGAAGAAGTGGAAGTGTAAAACTAGGTTAGGGATTAAGTTTTAGAAAAATTAATTCACCAGCTAAACAAAACTGGTTGGAAATCTGGAACAGGAGGGGAGGGAGGCCCTTCTAGGCAGCAGCACCAGTACATTGGTATGGAGGAAAGAAGGATCGTGGCATTGAAGGAAGGTGAGCTTTGAGCTTGCTCTGCTCTGGAGCTGGGTTAGAAAATGTGCGTTCTGTTGGTGTAGTCTATCCGCTTGTATTTATAATCTATGTGAACTGCTTTACATTATGCTTACTCCACGTTTCCTTCCAGTAGACTCAATGATGGATGGCTTGAGGAAGAGATGGGCATCGGATGCCATTTCTGAAGAGATTAACTTGTGAGACAGCTCAGCTAACACACTTTTCAGGCTACATAGAACACTTAACATTTAAAGAAGTGTTCTATGTGGACACTTACAGTGAACATCGAAGCTGGCAACACAGCTATGACGACTCCTCCTTAGAACCTCATAAAACCTCCTCTTCAAAGAGATTTATGAATAATGTGAACTAAATAATTCATGGGATTGCAGATGCCAGTCCAAATAGCCTCTTCTTTTTTCAAGGTTTCAGTTTGTAGAACTGTGATCAAAAGCCTTCATCAGTCATGATAGTTGCATTTGTCCTCACTCCAAACAAACCATATTTGCATGTGAATGTTTTTCATTGAAATGAGATATATAATATGCCAGCCAAGGCCCAACTAAAAGGCATTTTATGCCATTTAAATTCAGTCAAATTAAAGGCTGAATGCAACCTAAAAGGTCTACTCTCAGAACAGTAATTTGACACATCATAAATAAGAACCATTTTTTGTTAGCATAGGTTCAGCACTTGTCAGAAAATTGTACACAGCCATATTAACAAAGTGCCGCCTCTTGGGAAGAAATAAACTATAAGAAAAGCCTTGTATGTAAAGCAGCAAAACACACAAAGAGTGTAATATACTGTCACTGGTTCAAAGTTGACATTTTTCACTGACATTTACAGAAGAGGAAAGATAACATTTTAACCTACTTGAATGCCAAAAGATTTGTCAAAAATAACTTTTCTGGTTCAAATTTAAACTAAAAATTATATTTAGGAACAGGTGAAAATATTGATTGCCATTTAATTCAGAACAAGTGGCTTTAACTCATCAGCTTAATTCTTGGTCTTGGATAATGAGAACTAGAGTCATTGGTGAAAGTATAAACTAAAAAGCCAAAATTGAGTTGAAAAGTACCAAATGTTTGGAACTGTTACAATACTCTTTTAAGGACCTGAATGATGTGGAGACCTAATTTTTACTGAAGATTATTAACAGATGTTATAACTAATTTTCTAGTTCTCATTGAAAGAAAATATCACTGAGGTACACATATTGAGAGGTTTTTACATAAAAATTGATAATTCTATGAGACCAAAGGCTAGAATCCAAAGGCTAGAAAGAGCTGTCATAGAATAATACACAAGAATTCTCATAATTTAAACTGCCCCACACATTCAACCTTAACTTTTTTTAATTCCTCAATAGGCAACCTGTGTATATGTTGAACACTGTCTATTCAATCTGCTTCTGAAAACATTAAGTTCACTGCCATTTGTGTCCTCCATAACATTAAAAAAGTTAAAGATTGTACTTTTACATTGAATTGTCATCATTATGGCTGTAAGAATTAACTTTATTTATTTTTGTATCTATATCTTTATATGTACTAGTAGGATTTGAGATGTTTATAGATAGAGAATGTATGACATCCCAGGTACTATATAGGAAAATTTCTAGACATCAGATATCAGCACACAAATTCCGTTCACATCTTCAAATCAAATATCTGAAATTCTAAAAGCAGGAAATAACTATAATCTCATCCTCCTGCTCTACCAAAGAGTAATAAGAGCCCTAAATTTTAGGAAAGTGTTTTCCCAAGTCCTCTTTTTGTAAAATATACAGCTTTCCAAAATACCCATCATATGTGATTATGGTGATTTTTTTATGATATATCTCACATGGGTGGGGAGTGTTGGCAAGTAAAAGGAAAATCTGGATTACTGATATTTTAACTTTAATTCTTTTTAGTGCATCCAGTTTTGAAAAATTAAAACAAGAATGAAGCAAAACATATTCTTTAAAAGGCAAATCATACTGATAAATGGTTTTAAAAATGCTAAGGTAAAGAATTTGTTTTTGCTTGGAAAATAATGTAAGGAAAGTATAGATGTTTGGGTGTTTGCAGGAGATAAAAATGAGTTTTTATATGACTATGTAATGTTAAATTCATGTACACAATCTCAAAATGTGGCTTTCTGTTTCTGGGTATATGAACTTTACAGTGTATACATGATTCTTCAGTTTAAAACAAAGCAGTTAGCTAAGAAATATATTAAATAACAAAGTAATACAGGTATATAATAAGAATAATGACTTTTGGGGCAACTGGGTGGCTCAGTTGGTTGAGCACCTGACTTCGGCTCAGGTCATGATCTCATGGTTTGTGGGTTCGAGCCCCATGTCGAGCTCTGTGCAGACAGCTCAGAGCCTGGAGCCTGTTTCAGATTCTGTGTCTCCCTTTCTCTCTGCCCCTCCCCCACTCGTGCTCTGTTTCTCTCAGTATCAATAATAAATAAACATAAAAATTAAAAAAAAGAATAATGACTTTTACCTTCATGGAAATATTTTAACTATATCAACTATACTTTTCAGTGCTTATTTTACAATAAAACTACATAATGACATAGTCTTCCTTTGGGGGGATGGCACTCTATAGAAGAAAATATATAAAATCTAAGACCCTTCACTGAACGCATCAGTTCTAAATCACAGCTACAGAGATCTAGCAACTCCACAGTCTTTAAATGACTATTTTGTCATTTTACAGGTAAATATTTGGTTTGTTAACCAACTTACCAAATAATATAGTAATTAAATACTAATATAAAGTATGTAAAATATAACTTAAATTTGTAAATTATATCAAATGTAAAATATACCTATACTTATACAAATATACATTTAAATATATATACATAATTAGAGCTGTGACATTCTATTGGATATGACAATTATTTAAACTACTTTTATTTTGTCCTGGTTTATCAAATAATAAATAATAAATAAAACAATAAGCAAGTTTTTTTGCCATGACCTAGATTTTCTTCTTTCCCTCTACCAACTTGTGAATTGCTTATTCAGATATTTAGAAGTGTATATATTTTTCATATTTCAGTAATAGATGTCATCAATTCTGAAGCCAATGCATTCATATGTAAATAATCATCATAAACAAGTCATTACAGAGAAAATATCTAATATGCTAGGGAAATTAGGACAATTCTGATGCAAAGGTACTGCCTTTATAGGAAAACAAGAAGGCATGGCTTGTGGCAGAAAAACACAATATATCAGTGGGAATGTGAATGCTAATGAGAGAAAGCCAAGGGATGGAGATACAGCAATGTATATTGCAAGCAGACACTGATGAGGGCAGATGTAGAAAAATGATTATCAACTTTAGACCCCTAGAGCAACATGAAGGAAATCACATCCTTGTGTTCTGGGAAATAAAACAGGCAACTTGGATAGAAATAAAGAGAGGCTTTAATTATCTAAAAGTAAATTGGGAGCAACCCATGATAATACCGAAGTGGGGTTATTATAGAATACAATGTAGAGTTAATTCAGAAATCAGTTTGTTCAAAAACATCAACAGCTGGGTTTAATAATAGACACAATGAATCAGAAATGAATAAAACCTTGAGATGGAAGATTATCTGAGCAACTCTAATCATATTATTAGATCTACTAAGGAAAATAAAATGACAAAGAATCCATAAAAGGACCTTATTTGTGTGACTATAATTCTAAGCAACATTTTTTAAGACAAATCTGAGGTCACACTAGTAGCAAGTATACATATTTCTTGGATACTATTTCTAGGTTTTTATGACCCAATGAACAAATTATATGAGAAGTGATTCACTATAAATAATAAAAGATAAAATCTGAAGGGGAAATCCATATGTAAAGACAATAAATTTTTCAGAGTTAAATTAGACTCCAATTTTTCTTAGGCTTTTTAAAAGTGAATTTGAGGGGTTAGATATCAAATTTTTCATACTGTTGAATATTTAATGAACCAGGCTCACAAATGGCAGGAGGTTCTGTAGAACAAAATCTCGTTAAATATCTCAACATGTGGAGTTTAAGAGGACACAAAATGAAGGCCCCAAGGAGCCAATAATCAGAGGTGACTCCTTGTACATATAAACAAACTTAAGAATCCCCATGGAAAGAATGGAAATGCAAGAATTAAGTCTTTGAAAGATGATCAATTTTTTAAAATAAAATTGCCTATTCAGTGTCTTATGTCATGTTCACGGAGCATGTTTACTTAATAGAAGCATTTAGCATCAGGTTTAGAACACCAGCCCTCATCACATACTGATGTGAGCTTGAAGAAGATGTGCCGTGTATCTGTGCCTCAAATTTTTCATCACTGATATGGGATGAGATTACCAGTACCTGATTCATAGATTTATAATACAAATGTAAATAAATGAATCCATATACAGCGCTCAGAGCACAGTCTGGCACCTGGTAAAGGCATGGAAACTATGCTGTTTTTATTGTAGTCTTTATGACCTCATATGTATCCTTGCTATTCCTTTATTGGAAGCTTTGTATTTTCTGTTCACTATCAGGAACTCATTCCCTCATATAGAACTCTGCGTCTGATAGGCGTGTAGGAAGTTCCTGAATAAATAGAGATAGAATACCTGTTATGGATAAGTACTGCACTTAAGTCTGAGGAAACAAAAGATAAAAATAACAGGATCTTTGCCAATTTTTGACTTTATGATGATGTTGCTCTTTTGTATGTCCCTTGTCCATTGTATCTGATTGAAGAATGATCAAACACAGTTAGCACATCTACATACTCTAAACAAATATATATATAGTTGAAGTACCTTTCCAATTTATCTAATACTGAGTTGTTTTGTTCTACAGGAAAAAAATTCCCCAAGTATAAAGTAAGTAAGGGACCAGTGATGCAAACTTTAAATTTGCTATTAGAGAAGAAAAGGAAGAAGACTAGTGTAAATATATCACATAACAGCCATATAAATTGATGTTATATTAGACATATTTAAAGTCATTTGTTTCCCATCCCACTCTACCTCTCATCTGGAGAAAAGAAAAGGATACTCCTCCCCAAAAGAAACCTCTGCCCTACTCATATTTTTATTGATATATATCAATATATCCATCAATCATTTTCTCCTTTGCCATCCTTGATATATAATATGAGTGCCCTGCGTTAAAAATGATCATCCAGATTCTCTTGGAAATATGTATTTGAATAAGTAGGAGATTGTGAATAGGGAGCCAAAACTGAAACATCTTACATAGGACAGCTGAAGCCAAACTAGAAAGAGAATGGAAAATGGACGAGAAAAGGGATGATAAAGTTCCTTAGGATGTGCCTTGTGTTCTTCCTTTCAGGGACATAATTAGAAATTATGTAGTAGTAATCAGGACTGCTTCCTAGATTTCCATTCTGTAAGCCAACTTGGAAAGAGCAACATGAGTGAGCCTCGATGTCTTGCAGCTAAAATATCCTAAAAAGATAAACCATGTGTATGTGTATATATATGTGTGTATATATATATATGTATATGTGTGTGTATATATGTATATGTATATATATGTGTGTGTATATATGTATATATATGTGTGGGGGTGTGTGGGGGGGTGTGTATGCCAGGATACATTTAAAATGTAAGGGACGAAGACACCCACTATACACAAGTGATTACAGACTCTTATATAATACTGACTTATCTAAGGCACAGTTGGATGAGTGGACCTTCTTGGATTTAGGCTTAGTTAAAAACAAGTTGACTTATTATATATATATATATATATATATATATATTTTAAAAGACTAATCAAAGATCCTACGTTAATTATTCTAGACAGGACTAGCAAGTGAACAGTGTTTACAAAGCAGACATAGAAGGTGTCCAGGAAACCTTTCACTGAATTTTGAATGAGAATGTTCTTGCTACCCTGCATGGCATGAGACTGCACTAAGGTGAGAGATGGGATTCTGGATTGCCCATGTTCTGCTGAATGTGAACAGGAAAAGATTTTGAAAAACCTTTGGGTCTTACAAAGTTTATATCTTATTACTCAGTTTTTCTTTTCAACCATATAAATCCTTATCTCTTTTTTCAATCAGCTCTTTCTCTTCACTGTCTAGGCCCCTTGTAGATTTTCTGTGTAACTGGGCAGTAAAACATCTCAGGAACTGAGGATCAGGAATTATGAGTCAGAATTCTCAAACTCTCCTTTCTCTTTCATATTGCTCCTTAAGTAGGAGTCTGACTTACCTGCAGATATGCTCCTTTGCCCCATTTGAAAACAAGATAAACTTTGATAAGTCATTTTCCCTTGTTTTGGTAAAGTATTTTCCTAGCATGGTGAGATTTTAGACATTCTGTTATATATACTAGATGTGTAATAGTAATCTTTTATCTCTGCGCAGTGGAACACTAACCTCATTAAAAGAATATTAATCATCAAGGAGCAGAATGGAGAAAAGGCTAGAATAGGTAGAGAAATCCAGAATTTTTACTTGCAGCTAATTCTGTAAATCATCTGAAAAACATTTAGCACTTTGGGATTTGAGGAAAAAGCTCCCTGACAAAGTTTCTTGTCTCCTCCCTTTTGTCTTTTTATTGACTTTTTTGGCAACAGAAAAGGAAGGGTAAGATTAGTAATAGTAAGTAACATCTCTCTAGCCCAAAATTTGAGTCAGAGGTATCAATATAAAGACAATGTATTTTGTCTTAAAAACAGGTTGTGTGTGTGTGTGTGTGCGTGCACATTTATATGTGTGTGTATTGCCATTAAAAAGATCTGGGGACAATGCAAATCTAGTAGCAATGAGCATCCCAGTACTGTAATTGAGGTTTCTAAATACATTTCCATGAAAAGAAAACAAGATTTATTGAATAAACAGATAAACAGTTTTTAGGGGACAAAAAAATGTATGGTCCAGAAAGCTAGAAAACCATAAAAGTCTGCTCATTTTATGTCAAAAGAATTGAAGAGGCAGTCATTAGTCAAATATGGGACTATCTGAATAATTACTCCAGTGGATGAAGACACATCAAATATGCTGAAATTTATAAACACATTGATCCTCAAAACAAAGAAGCAAAAACATAAGCAAACAAACTTCTTTGTTCACCTTTGGAAGATGCCAGGATCTAACTAGTTATTTTTAAGACTGTCAAAAACAAATAGAAAAGAATCAAGCATTTGTCCTATTGTTTGTGTATGAACAGTGCCTCAGGGATACCAATCAATGGTGAAATTAATTTTCTCTTTATAGAAATGTGTAAGCTCTATTTAAGCTCATGGATAAAGAGGAAGTGATAGAATTAGAATATCACAGTTTGCTTCAAAAACAAACAAAAGTCTAGATATTGGAAAGAAGAAACCTGATTGACCATAAGACTATAATTGTGTATGGGGATCTGTGTTTGATACTTTATCAGCAACTTTTTAAAAAAAATTTTTAATGTTTTATTTATCCTTGATACAAAGAGAGATAAGAGCATGAGAGGGGAAGGGGCAGAAAGAGAAGGAGACACGGAACTGGAAGCAGGCTCCAGGCTCTGAGCTAGCGGTCAGCACAGAGCCTGACGCGGGGCTCGAACCCATGAAAGTGAGATCTGACCTGAGCCGAAGTCGGAGGCTCAACCAACTGAGCCACCCAGGTGCCCCTATCAGCAACTTTTTTAACCTTTTAGCTGTGGACCAGATAAAAGTAAAGTGAGGGGTATCTGGGTGGCTCAGTAGGTTAAACAACCAACTCTTTATTTTAGCTCAGGTCATGATCTTCTGGTTCGTGAGTTCAAGCCCAGCATTGAGCCCTTCATATTCTCTCTCTTTCTCTCTCTGTCTCTAAATAAACTTTTAAAAAATTATAAGCTTTTAAAGAATAAAGAATGTATGATATCAATAGGACGAACAAAACAGCTTAATAGAAGAAGCCAGCAGTAGAAGAATGAGGAAAGCGAGGGGGAAAGGCATAAAGGAACTGTGTAGAGAGTCAATGGGCTGCCTTCCTGACTGTAAGCCAGAGTTGTTAGCAGGTTTGGCCTGGGGGTTCTAGGTAGATGGGAGAAAAACAACAAAAATATAAAGTAAACACTGCCTGTCAGGCTGGAGATGAATTTCAAGAATAAAAATATATTTGCTAAAGTTGCTGGCAGTGCACCTCATGCTATATAAAGCAAAGTAACCTTTGGCCAAGATTTTCTCCCAACAGCACCTACACCAAATGAGAAATTGAAAGGATATATATACATATAGCCAGAAATGTGTATCTAGTCTTATACAAAAAAAACCAATTCATACAGATGAAAGGGCGTTGAGTGGTTGGAATAATATACACAGAAAAATAAATAAATAAATGAAAGTAGAGGGCACTTCTAGCCAAGGCTTCCTTATGGGTCCTGGTAGAATTCTCCAGTTTAGGACCTGATTTGCAGAGCTTTTAGGAAAAATGACTGGAAAATCCATGAATATGTGAAGTTTATATAATGATGGCACAAAATGGAATGCTATATATATATCTGAGTAAAGTGGCTTAAAAACACAGCTGAAAAGTTTTTGACACTCTTTCCATCAAGAGGTGAATCTATGCCCAAAATCTTTGAATCTGAACAAACGCCTTTTGCCTGATGGAGGACAGCAAAGGAGATGTCACCCACGTGAATTCAGAGGCTACAAAGGTCATGCATTTTCCATCCTAGTGTCTAGGAAATTTGATCTTGGAAGCCTGAGGCTTCACATGAGTCTGACTGTCCTAGATACATATGTGACTGAGGCCACAGGCCTCTGACCAGACATGTCAGTTGCGAGTGAAATTCCTTAGGTCCCATAGATCATCTCCTCTACAGCTGAATATCAGTGACTGATGTCCATTGATGTCATAAAAAGCAGAATTTCCCAGTAGTGACCTGTCCAAATTCTTGATCCTCAAAATCATGAACTGTAATAAAATGGCTACTGCTTTATTTTTTTAATTTATTTATTTATTTTTGAGAGAGAGAGCAAGACAGCAAGAGCGAGAGCGAGAGTGAGAGAGTGAGAGAGAGAGAGAGAGAGAGAGAGAGAGAGAGAGAGAGAGAGAGAGAGATCGAGAGAGAGAGAGAACAGGGAAAGGACAGGGAGAGATAAGGAGAGAGAATCCCAAGGAGGCTCCATGCCATCAGCACAGAGTCCCATGCAGGGCTCAGTCCCACGACTTACAAGATCACGTACCCAGCCGAAATCAAGAATTAGATGTTGAACCAACAGAGCCACCCAGGAGCACCATAATGGCTGCTGCTTTAAACCATGGAGGTTAAACCATGGATAGGTAGGCCAGGGGAATCACAAGATATGATCAGTGAGAATGAGGAGTCAAATACATCTACAGTTGACCTTACTTTAAGTTGTAAAATTCAGTAAAATGAATCAGTAAAAAAGCAACACAAAAGCATAAATGATTGGGTAGATGCAGCCCTCCAGAGCCTCCCTAGTTCCTCAGCAAAGAGCACATATTAGGTTTGGTGACTATTGCAGAACAGAAGATCCAAAAAAATAACTATATTCCTGTTTTTCCTCTTATATAAGTTTTAAATATGATATTTAAGCTATACAAAATTACATACACATACATCAGTTATAAATAATTATTTAAAGAACAAGAGGAATAAACCAGCACCAAGAAATAGAACATAACCAATAATCTGTATCTATCCAAATGTTTCTATTTTATATCCTAATCTCCCTGCCTTTCACACCATTAGGGAAGGGGGTAGGCCATGCTGATATCTACCAACTGCCATGAAAACAAGTAATAGCTACACTACACCAAGAATTACACTGCTTGTAATATCCACTAAAGAAGGAAAGAAACACAACAAAAGCATAATTATTTTCTCTTAATCTTCATTCATTGTTTCTGCATGGTATCTTACAAATATTCAAAAACAGAACATTTGTTTTACTGTTACTAAGATCTTAAGCATACATCCAATTACAATTGCATGGAATTGGATTATTTTAATTATACTGCTAATCTACCTTAGCTTGGATAACTGGCCTTTTTTAGGATTCACAGCTGCACAATCATCGTCAGGTTATTTAGCTGCATGTGATTTTATATGTCTGTCAGTTAAATCACATATACAAATGCAATATCTAGCATTTGAGAACATTATGTCGATTCATGACAGTCCCTAGAGGATTATGGATCTAGAAAACTATGAATGAAGTACAAGGAGAAAAATATATTGCTTTCATCTATGACAGACATAATTTAGTTGTGATATTGTTCCTCTTATGGGCATGGTAGCTAAATGGAGCTGCCTCCTACCTGCAATCAGAAACTTAGACCATAAAGTAGAGCTGGTCGTAATAAATAGAGCTCACTCAAGTTTAGTTAGAATTTTGAATCTGTAGATTGTATTATGGTCACAAAGACCTTAATAATATTGCTCTGTTTATGAAAATATTTCACAGAGATAAGACACTATAGCCCAAAATCTATCTCTTTAGTTGTTAAAATGAGGTGAAACATTTCTGAATATATCATCTAGATTTTTTCGCCACCTTGGTTATCACCTGGTATGTATGTGACACCATAGTTCCATACAGACATGCATGAGATATTCCAATCCTTATTAATTAATATCATCTAGGGTAAATAGCACACTTACAATAAACCTAAAGACAACTTCAAGAGTAAATATATTTGACTTCTAATGAATATCAAGAGTGTACCAACCCAATAACAAAAGTATTTTATGCATGAATATTAATTACAAGGAACTTCAAGGATTAAATAAGGGGGGGATTGTATGTTTCTAACATGTTGTTATAAAACATACCTAAAATAAAACATAGTCAAAGCCACAACCCTCTATGTGCAAGATTTTAAAAATAAAGTTATTTTACAACTTGAAGTTAATTTACCAAACATATATAATCCATTTCCTACTATTATTCTACAGAAACAAGGAAGATATTTGAAATTTAAGTTCACAAAGAGAACACAATTTATAATGCAATATGATACTGGAACGTTATAGCAGAGTTACAAACAGGATGGATGGATCAACTGTGACAGGCAGTTTTTTTCCACTACGGTGTTGGGAAAATTCTATTAAAAGGAGAGTGTCATGAGAGTTCAAATTTGAAAGATAAATAGTATCTCAATAAGCAAAAATGAGGTAGGATCACACTTCAAACCTTAGTAACAATAAAAAGAAATAGAAATATTTGAACAGAGTGTTCCACGCCTCTACCTTGAGCTTTAATGCACATGGGGACATTCGAAAGGCTCTTAGAGCTAAAAGAGAAAATAATATTCCTCTGGGAATATAGCAATAATAAAAAGACAAAAGGACTAAACTTCAGGGGATTACATTCTAACACAGAAGGACAAGGAGAAGTTAGTTCTCATTCTGTGTAACTCAGGAGATGTACAATTGAAATAACTGGGGAAAGGATTACACACTCCATGAACTCAGCAAACACAAAAGTCACGTCACTCCTGTTAGGAATCCCAGGGCCTAGCAAGTGCCTGGAGCAGAGTAGGTTCTCAATAAATGTTAAATTAAATGAAGAAATATATCCATAAATTTTTATAAATAGTATGTTAGTGCCTATTGGCATTTTATATTAAATATTGAACTATATACACACTGTATTAGTCTACTAGGACTGCCATAATGAAATCCTGGATAGTTTAAACAACGAAAATGTATTTTCTTACACTTCTGGGACTACAGGTCCTAAATCAAAATGCTGTCAGGGCTGGTTTCTCCTGAGTCTCTTCTTCTTGGCTTGCAGATGCCTCCTTTCATTATATTCCTTATACAACTTTTTTTCTGTGCCCGTACACTTATGATGTCTCTTCTTCTTATAAAAATACCAGTCCTATCTAATTAGAGTCCTTACAGCCTCATTTATCCTTAATCCCTCTTTAAAGGCCCTATCTCCAAATGGAGTCATGTTAGGGGTCAGAGATCTAACATATGATTAAGAGGAGGGAGTCAGTCCATAGCATGTGTGCACACGCTCTCTCTCTCTCTCTCTCTCTCTCTCTCTCTATATATATATATATATATATATATATATATATATATATATATAATTTGTATTATTGCTGCTGTCAGGGCACCTCAGTTGGTTAAGCATCTGACTCTTGATCCAGCTCAGGTCATGATCTCAGGAATCATGAGATCGAGCCCCATGTTGGTCTCTGTGGTGATTCTTGCCTCTCCTCTCCCTCTCTGCTCCTCCACTACTTGAGCTCCAACTCTCTCTCAAAATAAATAAATAAACTTTAATAAATAAATGAATTACAAAACAACCCAAAGCCATTCATTAGTCTCCTTATACTTATTTTTCAAAAAAAAATCTTCCTTTCTTTGTAATTTTTTCTATGGAGTTTCAAACAACCAGTGGGTAGAGGGAGGTGAAGGTATCCTGTCAATGTGCACCATCAAAATAAGCTAATGATCTTACTCCTCAAAGAATGGATTAAAATTGGAATAAGCATTGAAGTTGGACTATATATTAAATATTTTTTACATAGTAGTAAAAGAAACCAACCTCTTCTATTATTGGATTAGAAAATAGCTGCTGAGTAAGTAACCATAGTGAGTTGTTCAATCACTGTGCATAAACTGATGAACTTATAGTTAAATTTATTATTTCAAATTGTTCAAACCTTCAAATGCTTTGCCAAAGTGCTTATAGCATTTTTCATTCCCAGCTGTAGTTATAAAAATTCCAGTTCCCCAACATCTTCACCAATACTTAGCATGTTCATCCTTTTTCACTTAAGATATTATAGTAGGTATTTAATGGTATTTCATTGTGATTTTAATTTGCATTTCACTAATAACAAATGATGTGATACTTCCATTCATTTGCCCCTTTGCCATCTTATTTGATGAAGTGACTGTCCAAATCTTTCACATATGTTTAAATGTACTGTTTCTTTTATTGTGGGATGTATTAGAATGTATATTATATATATATATATAGTTTGGAATAAATATATACCTGTAGCCTATTTCAGGCCCATTGTCCATGAAAGGTTTACCATTACATAAACCTTATAGATATATGCTTAAAATATATGTCTAAATATTTAATTAAACAATGCATTAAAATTTAAAGGATACCAACTACTATTGTCATTTTAAAGTATATACAAGGCAACTGAGAAGATAAATGTAACCATTATATTGACTTTTTAAAAATATACACATGACTAATATCAGTAGGAAGTGAATGAAGACTCAAGGTAAAATTAAAACCAAATGAAAAGCACTAATGATCAAACTTTAACTGTTGTATTCACTGCTAGAAATGTATTAGATGCTAAACATAAGAAACTGTGTTGTAGTCTGTGAATTTATGCAGAGGGAATTTAGGCCATCATCAACAGCTGCTTGTGTAGTTCACATAGTAACATGTATGTATTTATAAGTATAGAAGGGAACTTTAGCTTATGCCTTTAAGCAGAAAACAAATAACACGATATTTATAGTTAAATTTCTAAAACCAAATAAAATCATGTGTTTCTGGAAATTGAGGCATCCTATTACCTTCATTATTCTCTATCAGTAAGAGATTGGATGTTGGATTGCATAATGCATTACATTTCTTCTATTAGAATATATGTCTTTAGTCTGTGATTTTATCCAGACAAATAACCCACAGCCAGTAGCTACACTGGTGAATAAGAGCTGTCTTTATGTGTCTTACAGCCTAGATTTGAAAGTCAGTGTTCTCATGGGGAGAAATGTCTGAGAGGTGAGGGGATGTGTCCAGCTGTCATCTGTGACAAATACATTGCCATTTTTTGACCAGTGGGTCTCAAACACTGATGCACACTGGAATCACGGGGATCCTTTAAAACGCAGATTATGATTAATTCTGAGGTGCAGCCAGAGATTCTGTATTTCTAAGAAGAGCCCAGGTTTCACTGATGCTTCTTACTGAGGAATATTTTGAATGCCAAGGTTCCGGACTATGTTCTCAGTGCAGAAGACCTTAGAAACAACTGTCCTAATGTATTTGAGACATTTCAGAACACAAGTGGTTCTCTCCTCTGATTTGCCCACTGCCAAACGAATAGGCAATTGTCATTATGGGTACAGATGCAGAACTAACATATGACGTGGGATGTCCATATTTACAAGTAGACTCCTGTTACATAAGCCTGGGAGGAAAGGAAAGTAAATAAGGACCTGGGGTAAGCTCTGCATGCCTGCATCATCATGTTAAGTGAGGAATTCAAAAGAATCCAAGGATCCAAAATTCAAACCAGTTCTTTCAGGCCATTACGGAGATATATTTGTCATGGCAGGAGATTTGAACATATTCTAATTTACAGTTTATTAGCATGATTTACAGTTTTTAAATGTTAAGAACTATGGTATGTGGGCTTCCACTTGTTCTCTTGTTTCACACCTTGCAAATACTAGGGCTGGCCCGCCAATGGGTGTGAAAACATTGCATCATATTGCTCCAGTTATATTCAGGAGAAAATTGTTTTCAGGGGTTGCTGAGCGGGGTGGCTCCTTGCTACCGCACAGAGATACACAAATACCCAGAGAGGCGTGTAGATCTAGAACTAGTGATATTAACATATATTGAATTGTTCTAGTGAGTACTTGTTTAAAGGATTTATTCTTTTAAGAGTTACATCCTGTAGGAGAAAAAGAAAAGATAAGTTCAGATATTTGGATTCTACTAACTTTCCCACTATTTTCTATGTGACTGAGGGAATCAAGAAAATAGTTGAAAGTACAAAAAGACAGTTTTCCTACTGACCCCAGGTTGGCTCATTATTATCCTAGGCAAAATGAGCATTTTTTCATGTTAAATATTACTATAATTATTCGGTAAAACGAATTAGACCTTCAGCATCACAAAGGATAATCAATCATAATTTGTAAAGAAAACTTTATCCTTATATTTTGCTTTTCATGTAATCATGAAACTATAAGATGTTATAATATTTGAAGAATTCCTGAGAATTAGAGCAAAATCAAAATTTTATGTTTGAAGTTATTAGATTTCCACTAAAGTTTTTGTTCATCAAAAAAGATGCACAAAGCTCTTTTGAACTCATTCAGCTTTCCACCTAAGACAGGAAGAGCATCATATAAGCAAATCAGACAACCATAAAGAACAATATCATGTTAGAATAGTTCTGAATAAACACATTAGCAAACTTTGAGGCTTTCAGGTGGAATAGTGAACTGTCAAAAAATACTTGGCCCCTTGCATTTCTCAACCTTTTTTCCCCTCTGGGTAAGGGGGGAAATAATAGAAAATTTAAATGATTTAGGATGTAGTTCCTTCTAAGATATACGTCTGTATTCGTATACACAATATACTTATTGTCTAAGTGGCAGTGGAAATATTTTAATTCTGTTCATATTATTTTATCCATACAGTGTAAGTACACTGGAACAATAAACCCTTCAGCTCTTTTGAAATAACTTCTTTACTTAATCAGAAAGAGAAGAAAGTGTCAGCACATATTTAATAAGAAATGAGCTTACTTTCACCTTGGGCGTGTTATTCACACCCACCAAAATCTCCTAGACTTGAAAATATTTTATATTTTATAATTCTACCATGGGTGTGGAGATTAAAAAAGTAAAGAACACCAAAATCATTAAATGGTCCTGTTGAAACAGTATGAAAACGATGCACAAAAATATCTTTAATAAAGTAGAAGTCAGGACCCTCTTTGTATTAAACACAGAATGGTAATTAGGCTCTTACTTAAAAAAAAGGAAGCTTTGGAGTCAATCTCATTTCAGAAATTATTATAAGACCTTAAATATAAAATAAGAAATTTTTAGTGTTCTTGCAATTTTTACTGTATAAATTATTTTCAGCTACCTTAAATCATGTATTCAATATATGCAGTGTCATATGAAAATATGTAAGTCAAACAAGCATTCTTCTGGGCTTAAACTTCAGTTTGGTGAACATTTTTGTATACCACCCTGCTGAAACCAGCTTCCTATAATGCTCAAAAGATCATCTGAGGAAATATGAAAAATTTCTGTGAAAGAATTCTATCCCATTTTAAAAATGTGAGGAGGTAACCTAATAGATTACTGAATAGGACAAGATTTCCCTCTATCTTTTAGAAAAGCAAAAATGTAAAGATGAGCAGAGTTTATAGAATTATTTTCATGTTTTGGTCTATTAGTCAAGACTGATCATATTAGTGATTTATTTCCAATCTCTTTTTATACCAAATATTTTACCACTTTATTATTCTGGGTGTTTTAGTGCTCACTTGCTCCTGTAATGGCAAGTGGGTGCTCAGGCACACTGTGATTTTTAGCTGTATCATTTAATTTTTCAGCTGAGCTTTAGGTAATAAATCTGTTGTCAGCCTGTCTATTTGTGTCACTCTGAGACACAGGAGGAATGAAGCTTTGAGAAAAGCAAACCAAAGCGCAGTCTTTGCTTCATGGCTAAAAGCAACAGAGCAACAGCTATGTAAAAATGCCTGTCTCTTCCACATTGCAAAAGGCATGTTAAGCCCTTTAGCACACATTTTTCTGGACTTCCAAACCAAGCTATCTATGTGAAGTAATAAAGGTATTTGCATAAACCTGTTACATTTTTTGCAATGATTTTAACGTGGAAATTACTAAATAATTAGTAAGAAGCAATGGTCATATTTAATTTGGGATTCTACAAGTAAAAATATGATATTTAAATTTTTTTCTGTGTGATAATAAGAAGCTAAAAGGAAAGAAACTTTCAGAAATGTATCATGAAAATTTGAGAAATCATTTGCCTTCACTGGTGTCAGTTTCATCACTGGCAAAATGAAGCAGACAGTTTTAGATGATTTTTAAGGTCACTTTCAGCTCCAACATGCTAAGCCACTCTAATTGTCATAAATCACACACTGCCTCTCGGTCACATATATATGACTTAAGATGATTATCATTTAGAGAAAGCCGCATATTTAAGGTACACCACTAACTCTGCACTGCAATTCAGTATGTTCATTAAATTTTGTTATAGATGGGAAATTCTTCAACTTCACCTGCAGCACTTAGTTTAAAGATTAGGTAGAAAGTGCTTTCCAAAATATACTTGCAAAAACTGATAGTCTTCTTCTTATCTTTCTATATTAATTTAATGCTGAATGTAATCAGCGTGCTTAATGAGCTATAAATCTCACAGGTGCCTCTGGACCCTATATGGTAATGTCATCTCAGGATGCACTCTCTCTTCCATGCATTTTGTTATTAATGTAAATTTTTTATTAATAGTGACCAGTCATGAAAATCACTGCCTATATATAGGTCCCAATGTGACAAAGCCAATTCTTGTATGCAGTGGTAGAATTTTTCATGACATGCTGAGCAGTTATTTTCAGGGGCTGTCCAGCATCTAAAAGAGCTCTGTTAACACAAACAAGACTTCAGGTTCTTCTCATTTACTGTCCGATGAAAATCGAATAACAGTATGCATGCCAATAAAGGACCATGAGTTTTTTTATATAGTTTGTTCCTTTTCATTTCTTCAAAGACCAGTATTCTCTTAAATGACCACACAGTCCTCTGTTAGGAACCTTATCCCCCAGGTGACAAGAGGCCAAAGGAGCATGAGCTTGAACTGTCCTTTGGATAAGTTTGCACCATTTTTGCAGCTTTGTAAGACTATCAGGCTAAGTGCAGAAAGCAAGCAATTCATAAATCAAGAGAATGAAGAAGAGTAAAGTGCTAATTAGAGAAATATTTTTGAATTTCTCTGAATTTGAATATTGCCTAAAGCAAAGCTTCATTAAAATAAGAAAAATGTGAGTATACACACACACACTCACACCACACATACATACATACACACACATATACCTATACACACATACACACACACAAAATTTGTCAATTTATTTGCAAGGTGTATGACATAATTAGTTCTTTCATAGTTATCTGTTAATGCTATCATTCAATAAACATTTATAGAGCACATAGAACACCGACTATATGCTAAATATACTAAGAAATATTGAAAGGCATAATCCAACAAAATATTAAACTCAGAAATCTTAAGTTACTGGAAACCAATTATGCATGGGATATATGGGTGTTGATGGAAGGTATTGTGTTTATCTATTATGGTAGAAATAGACTATTGTTTTAAAGATCAGTACTCTAGAAAAGGATTAATCAAAATAATATTTCAGCACCTAATGATTTTCTTAACATTTATTTACAGTGATAAAAAAAACTTTGTGTTCACCATCATTTCTTAGAAGTATGAAGAATTTGGTCTAAACTGATACTTTGACTTCATTTTATAAAATATAATACAAATTCACAGAGTTTTCAAAATTAATCAAAAGTATTCTTTACAGGACATTTTCCTGTGTCTAAAATGGCTTCTAAAGACTTTACTTTCTGATGTTAATAATAATGGAAATGCTTTCCAAAGAGAATCTCACATTCCACAGAGTTTTTCTTTTCTTTACAGTATTTTATAATGTTTTATAAGAATTTGTTATTATTTATATGATTTAGGTCACTCCTGATACTAAATGGATTGTGATAATTCAGTGCCTTATAAATCATCTAAATTCTTCACATACCAAAGTGTGTGACTATTTGTCCTACTATTTAAACAATTTACAAATACTCAGTAGAGAGGAAAATGATACTTAGCAAGAATTCCTCAGGAAGAATAACAGAATCTATGTTTTTCAATCAAATTCCAAAATAAGGCCAGCTGACAACAAGTGATTTACTAATAGTGGTTACATAAAGAGCTCAGGGTAGCCCCAGGCGGTCTGTAGACACGGTGACTGCCTGACAAATGGCAGAGCTCAGGCTGGGTCTGCCATTGGAAGCAATCTCCAAATTAATCGGAAAAGTTGTCAAAGGCAATACCATTCCCCCAAAGTGGAAACAAGCATAATACAATCTAGAAATTGGATTCCTAGGAAAAATGCATACATAAGTCAAGTTACCAAGAAGTTACTGTGTACCTATTATGTCCCAATATTGTTCAATGTGCTCCATGGGTTAGAAAATAAAAACTGTATTTGTCACGTTCTCCTCATGGGAGTCTGCAATCTTATTAGAGAGACAAGACTTATATACATAAGATGATAAGAGACCAGCCTCATCACTCACTCAGTTCACTCCGGTCCATTCCCACTGGATTTTCTCCTACTCTTTGAATGTGTAATACTCCTTCTCTCTTCATATCTTCTGCATATGCTTTGCCTTGTGAACTCTTATTTCCCCATTAGATTTCAGTTTAAATATTGTTTTCTCAAAGTGGTTTCCCTGACACTTCTCTGCAAGAGAACCTAAACTAACCTCTGCAGTTTTATTCTTTTTTAGTGCCCCGTATATTCTCTTCCAGTGATTTATCACATTTAATACCTATGTACTTAACTTAGTGGTTATTGGTGTTATATCTGCCTCCAAAACTAATGACATAACTCTACAATGGCTGATTGCTAGGCATTGTATCCCTGAACCTTAGATCAGAGTTTCTCAACCTCAGATCTACTAACATGTGGTGCCAGATGATTTTTTGGTGTGGGGGCATGCTCTACGCATGGCAGGCTTAGTAACATCACTGACTTTACACAACAAATGCCAATAGTCACTCCCCTCAAGTGGAACAAAAATGTCTCCAGCCATTGCCAAAATCTCCTAGTGGGCAAAGTTGTTCTCAGTTGAGACATATCATCCCATACTAGCATCCAACATATAATATGTATTTAATAATTTTTGGATGAGTAATTAAGTGAATAAACTGATATAGGCATCATACAATCAAATGTTAGACTGTGTGTTATCAATTTCATAGGATTTTGATGAAGATTAAATGAGATAGTGTAAGAAAGATGTTTGGCTCAGTTACTAGCACATGTTAAATCTTCAGTTCGAACTTATTAGCAGTGCTCTCATGGATGAACTTTACTATCAGGTTAGATGGAATGGATATGGATTACTGACCATTGTGTAGATCCTTTAACAGAGCAACATTTTTAAATGGTGTGTAGGATGATTAAAAGGTCTCCAAAAATTAGTATCAATGAAAGACTAAAGATATGAAGACCTCAGTTAGGAATCAGCATGAAATTGGGACGAGTACTAGTTAGCCCAGTATTAGTTGAAAGCCACTACTCCAGAAATAACCCCAAGACCCTCACAACTTCTGAGATAGCCAAGCATTTTAGACAGGGTAAATAAGGTTCTGAACTAAGGTGAGACGCCAGTGAAGATGACCTTCTCAATATCCCTCACTCTTTTATTGCATCATGTTCCATGGCTCACTGCTCACTGAAATCTTCCCTGGAACTTTAATCTCACTCCTATTCTTTGCATTCAAAGCACAACTCAATTTCTACCTCTCAGAGAAAACTAATCTGACCCAAATCCGACACATGGATTTCTCAGAAACCTGACTTCTCCATGGTCGGTTCCATGTAGTATAGCAAATCATTTTTTTAACATAATATCACATTATTCTCCCATTTGATGTAAATTCCTGTGAAGTAAGACTTTATGTTTCTGATTCCTTAGGTATCTGCAAATACAGCTATAGGTATACAAAGTAATGATTTCTTTTTGGAATTTTCTTCTTTACTTTCTGAGTCATGGGATATCAAAGAAAGAAAGAATCCCAGAGGTCAAGTGGCAGAATTTTCATAAAATTCATGGGTTCCCCCCATAATTGTCAGAAATATCATTAATCAGATTCTGCTTGTCCATCTCTAGGACAAGAAAGACCAGCGTTTCATCGCGCCACACTTTTGGAAGCCTTGTCCTTGAGCAACTCTCCCAAGATATGCAAACACAAATCCTTTAACGGTACTTTATGTAGCTATTCCTGTACCATTCAGACTATCTCCTTAGTTCCTATCCTTCACTACTCAATTATATATTTTGTCCTTTTGGATTGCTTTACATTTTTTAAAAAACACTTCCTTATTGTATGCATACACTTTCCTACAATCTATATTAAACAAATAAGTCCTTAGAGACTAGGAATTCACTGAGTTTCTTTTAATTATCTTTTATTCCACTTCTAATTTATCTTAATATAATAAATTCATAAATTCTCAATAAACATTTTATTTTATAATCTGGGGCTATAAACCCCATTATGTTCGTGTGGAATAGCTTCTCAACCCTGCTACTCTTACATCCTTGACCTAACCAGTTCTCTCATTGCATCTAGAAACTTAACTGACATTATAGAGGTAGAACTTGGATACATACCATGAATGGCATCAAGCTATAAAAAATAATAAGCTAAAAATACTCTCATGTTTCTGGCTTACCAAGAATTTGGTTGATTCTAACCAGATCACAATCTCAAAAACTATAAAAATCATCTCTTTGGTTAAAACAAAAACAAAAATTTATGACTGTACATACACTGTATATGGAAAACACTTAACATAGGCATTTTTATCGGTAAGTCAATGCACATGAAAAGTGTCATGAAACTGAAAAAGTTCATTCAATGTTAAACTATATTATCATAAGCCTCCTATGAGGATCTAGGTAGTGATAGTCCCATGCCACTGTTCATTGTGTGGATAACACCTCAAGCTGTATACAATCTAGAATGCCACCCTTTTAAGGTGATAAAGATTAAGCGGGGGTGGGGGGTGGGAGGGTGTTGTTGAAATGATGAACAGGATGACAAGGAAATGTTAAAGCACCTGGGAATGCCTAACTTGGAGAGAGAAGATGCTGGAAAAGAAAAGGCAGTTTTCATATAGTGGGAGGATTGTCAAATGGAAGAGAAGTAACATATGCCCGTAGACTATAAAAGACGTAACTGAGTTCTATGGGAAGGGACCAAATATCAACTTGATAAAAGGAAGTTGTTTCCAGTGGTCTTTGTGACATCAGGATGGAAATCTCTGTGTGATTGAGAAGATATTTTGGATGATATTAAGCTGACTTCTAAATTCCACTATTCTGCCCTATGATACAATTAAAATTATATTTTTAATAAATATCTGTATAATTTAAGACAGCTTAAAGAAAAAGAAGAGCATTCAAACTTTTCATCTCAACACAGAATAACATTTAAAATAATAGACATGGGTTTGTAGGAAGATCTTATTGTTAAAAGTTTTGTGAATAACATAGATAGCAGGAGGCAGGAATTTCATGCCAAATAGAATTTAAGTTTTCTATTGGGGTCTGGAAGGGAAGTAGACAAGATGATTATTATACCCTCAGAGTCTAGATTTTTATGGTGTAAAACTAATTGATTTTAAGGGGAATGTAAGCCTGTTTATTACAAAGGACAGAGGCTACATGGAATTAATGGGCTGTGTTTTAATACCCGGACATGGAGACCTAACGCAACGGATCTATCAGTGGGAATCAGGAAGATGTTCAAGGTGAGGTTATCTGCTTTGGTGTCAATAGACAGGAGTGGCCAGGGGAGTGTTGGCTATTTCAGTGCAAATAAGTGCCAGAAGCCAAATGATACTGCATCGTTTTTAAAAACAAAACAAAACAAAACAAAACAAAACAGTCTAATTAGCCCATAAAAGCTAAAGCATGATAGTAGTTAAAATATGCAAAGAATTTTTTTCCACATTCAGGCCATGGAAATTATTTCTTCTCCCTACCGTTCACCCATTCTTCTGCCTCAGCCTCAACACCAAAACATACACACATACACTAAGAAATTAATTTACTTTTTTTAAGTTCCTTTACCTCTAAACTTCTGAGATAACACTTAGATAACATTTTGGTCACAAAATTTAACCCTTTGTGATTAATGAATAACATCTGCAGTATAGATGGTTTTCCGCAACAGTTCCTATGAAATCTTTTGCTAACTGACAACCTTCATTTGTCCATTTCTTCTTCTTCATCTCCACTAGTAAAAATTGTTATAAACATTACTCTTTACAAATCACAAAAATATGATATCAGAAGAGAAAACATACAGAATTCTATATTTTATACTTATGTGTGGACATGAAAGCAAAGATAGATATAAAAGTACATACATGTATCACTTGGCTTCTAAAAATTTAGTTCTCTAATTCATGGTATAAACACAGAGCACTTATAGTCACTACTTTCCTTTTTACACTTAAAGTTCTTATTAAAAACTATATGTTTAAAGATAATTTTTCAAAGAAGTTAAAATATACATACTTATTTATTTAAAAAATTCTTACCATTTATTCATTATTGAGAGACAGAGCACAAGTGGAGAAGGGACACACAGAGAGAGGGAGACAGAATCCAAAGCAAGCCCCAGGCTCTGAGCTGTCAGCACAGAGCCTGACATGGGGCTCGAACTAGTGAACTGTGAAATCATGACATGAACTGAGGTCAGAGGCTTAACCAGCTGAGTCACCCAAACACCCCTAAAATATCTATATTTAAAATTAAGCATGGATTTTATGGCTAATGGAAGTTTAAGATTTGAAAACTAAATATATTCCTCAAATTCCACAAAATATCAATTAATGTTTATATATTCTGAAGTAGAATAGTTAAATACAACCTTAAGAATGGACAATTTACAACATTAAAATCTAATTATTTAAATGATCAGTTGATATTTTATGTGTCCTAACAGTGTAAGGGAAAACTGGCTTGTGAGTACTTTTTCATTACTTTTGTAATAGGTGGAGTTAGGAGTGAGATAAATAATTGAATATTAACCAAATATTAGTAAATATTTAGTAAAGTGAAAATAAAATCAGCTAACTATTAGTACTTTTGCTATAATCAGAGCCAAACTTAAGAATGGTCCAAATAAGTCAAAATGAGGCCCTGAACACTCATTTACTAAAGACATGAAGTGCAAGCATCTTTTTAAAACAGAAATTCAATGTTTAAATTCAAACTGTCCCTTTCAATGCTAATAATTCTTTTCACACGTTCATACAAGTGACACAAAGTAGAGTGGGTTTTCACCGGGAAGGATATTAATGTAGTTAGAAAGATTTTATAATTTACTTTTCAGGCAAATAATACAAATCATTCAACAAAATACTATTAAAAATCTTAGTGGTATCATACTTGGACATATTTATTGCTGACAGACCATGAGAACCTTGTTCATCACAAACAAATTAATGATTTGCCTTCATCTATTTAAATAATCTCATTTTAATATTTCAAAAATCAAGAAGTTGTAGGAAAGATGCTAAATAAAATATAAAAGAAAAAAATCTCTCTAGAGCCCAAACATTTCTATAGCAATTTTTTTCCTTTGGTTTATTTATATTCCTGATGACTTCTTTGCAAGATAGCTTAGAGATTTCTATTTAGCCAATAGTATCATAGCTCAAATTTAAAACCTAATAATTCATTCTCTAGATAATCAAAACATAACATAAAAATGATAATTTGTACAAAACTATTCAAATCCCAAACACAATATAGGGTTCCTGAAATATTTAATGCTAACTTGGGTGTAGTAATTAGAATATTTAGCTATTTCATAAAGTGTTTAATCATCAATTACAATTTTCATATATCATTTCAGTGTGTGCATTTCTAATCCCAGTAAGGTAAAAATTCTAAAAATTCAGAATATCTGGTTTTAAGTTATTATTGGTTAATCACTGGTTTTTGATGTAAAAATACCATTTGTTTTAGATACTTGAGACTATGATACCTTAGGATGTTATACACTTTAAAATCACTCTGGGAAAACAATTGGAATCTGTATCTGACTTTATATTCCTCTGGGTGATGTGCAAGGAAAAGCTCTGAGTGATGGAACCTTGTCCACCTCTCAACTCTCATTTATCCTTAGGACCTCTCTTCCTTGGGCTTCAGGCCCCTTTCTGACTCTTGGCTCACTTTCTCCCACCTTCTGGCTGCTCCTGATGCCTTCCTATTTATCTCTTCTACCCTTTCTTAAAATATCACATCTTTGTTTTCTAGCTTTATTGAGATATAATTGACTTTTAACATTGTGTAAGTTTAAGGTGTATGACATGGTGATGTGATACACATAGACACTGCAAAGCAATTATCTAAATATGAGTAGCTAACCCCTCCATCACCCCAGAGAATTACCACGGAATACCACCTCTTTAAAAAACCTTCCTTGATCCTTCAGACTAAGTATATGCTTTTCATAGCATGGAGGACGTTTCTTTCATCACACTGATAGTGTGTATTTTTATGTTTATCTTTATTCATGTTTGCATGAGGTAACACTAATCTGGTGCATTTTTGTGTATGTGCTGTATTTTTACTATCTGTCTCCCATACTAAGATGTAAGCCCCCAGAGTGCTGGGATCCTTTCTGTTTTCATTGACTATTATATTTCCAAGGGAAAAGGGTGACAACCCTCATCAGTAGTTCATTAAATAAACAAATGACTCTGAGAAACAGAGAATAGTGAAGGTTGCCTATATATAAACAGCTTGAATAAATCTTAAGGGGAAAGCATTACAGAATCTTTTTATGTATAGGTTTATTGGATAAAGTCTTTCAATGATAATTCTAGCATAAAGGTCTTAATTCCAGTATAATAGTGAGCATTTCTTAGTTAGCATTCTGTTCCCCATAACCATACATCTCAAAGAAAGTACAGAATAGAGCAAAATTTATTTGGGTTTAAATGGGCTAGTAAGCCAGAGTAGGGAGTATACTGTCTTACTTTTCCTCTCTCTTTCTCCCTTTCTCCCTCCCCACTTCCTCCCTGTCTACCTCCTTTACTTTCCTCCTCTCTGCTTAATAAAATCTTAAGAATAGGCCCTTCAGAGAGAGGAGTACTGATATGTTTATTACACAATAACTCTTTAGGTATATCCTCTTCATACCTAATAGATGGAAGCAATTAGTTTAGTTTTGGGATAAGGTGGGGGTTTTTTGTTTTTGTTTTTGTTTTTGTTATTTTTTCCTACCGCATTCTTTTCTCAGTAATATAGATAAATTGCCAACCAAGCACATTGTAACCTTGGTGAATTTATCTATAGGAACACTCACATAAGCTTGAAATGAGTATGCCCCTAGAGACTAGCCTGTTTTTCCTTCTTAATCAGGCCTTCAGGTGGATAGTCAGTGTCTTAGAACTGAGCAGACAGAATTTGCAAGCTGAATAATGGTGGCTCACAGAGTACATTCTTTTACACTTGGAAGAGAAATTGTGACCAATTGACAGTGAGGTTTTTAGTTGCATGGAGTTGGTAACCTCCTGTCCCAATACACAGGCAGAGGGCTTTCTTGGTTAATGGGCTGGGTTTGTGGAACACTTGTCCCTCGATGCTGCATCTGAGCCCTCAGGTCAGGAGATAGACAATTTACATCCATTTACCTGACATTCTTTATACTCAAAGGCTACCAGTTTAGTCCCAGAAAGGCTGACCCTAACATGGTTTGATAAACAGGCAGGCAAGAAATACTGCATTAACACAGTTCTTGTATGCAGTCAAGGGAAAAACAGAAACATAAGGTATTCTATACTCTACACTCATTCTGCTTTTACCAGGCTTTTAAACTGCCATTGGTGCTCACTTGCAAAATCAGATTCAATTTAAAGATTAAATAAAGAAGACGTATCTGTGTATATTCTAAATAACCCAACTCTGAGATTGCTTACACATTTCTTTATATACCTAACCATTTCTGTTCGAGAGGTACTTTGTAACTTTTTAAAATGTTTATGGCATAGTATCACAAGATTTAAAAATCAGTTGAATTATTGGATAAATAAATATTTCAATTGTAACATTTTTTGATTCATAAAAATTATCAGAAACTCAAGGGAGTAGTTTACCTTTTCTCCTCCAAAGGGTTATTGATCTAAAAGACACTTTTTTTTTTAGATCACTTTAGCAAATATTGCTTTTTTTGTCTACAGCCATACCACCCTGATTGCGCCCAGTCTCATCTGATCTGGGAGGCTAAGCAGGGTCAGGCCTGGTTAGTACTTGGATGGGAGAAATGTTGCTATTTTTATAACTAGAGAGCAGGGCTTATTTTGACCTAGCTATTGAGTATCAGAGTTATCTGACAGGGAGTCTGTTAGTTCATTAAGAAAAACTAGAAGTAAATTTTAGAGTTGTAGAGATTTTACTTGCCTGTTCATTTTTCTCTTGACTGATTTTTAATAAAATCTATGAGACTTTCAACTTATTTTCCAATATAATATTTGCTTCATTCATTCCATAAACATGTATTGAACATCTACTGAATGACAAATACTATAGAAAGTGTTGTAAATACCGAATCAACCAGATGAGACATATCTCCTGCATTTATGAAGCTTACTTCTTGGACAGTCTATTTTTAAGATGTAAGAGAAAAACAACCAGTCTATAAAATAATATCAAGTAGTGCTAAGCACTTTGAAACAGAAAGGAAATATTTGGAAATACAGACTATAGGAGTATGGGTGGAACTAATTTAGAATGAATGATCAAAAAATGTATATATAAGGAGATACATTTTAATCAGTCTTGAGTATGTTGAGAGTGAATCATGTGTGTATCTGAGGGAAGATTTTTCATGTATAGGGGACAACAAGTACACAAGTCTACTCCTGTGGAGTAGAAGAAGGGGAAGGTAGGAAATTATGTCCAAAAATGTGGGGCTTGTTGGCTTAAACACAGTGGGAGGCAGTGAGAAGAGGACTAGTTTGATCATCTACGTGCTGATTCTCATTCAGTCACTTGCCAATTATTTACCTATGTAAATTTGAATGGAAGTAACTGCCTTGAAAATAGAAGAGCGGTAGTCAACGATAAAGAATCGATGCTTAAATTAATATTTTGTTAAGAAATAACTTCCCTCCTGTCTTACCATGATCAAACAGTGAGACTTATTGGAGGAAGAAATAATATGCTGCCCTTTTTTCTCCTTCCCTCATCTCAAGATACACAAGCTTTGAAACCAAGAAACAAATATCTATTGTTTTAGTTGATCTTTGTGCAAGCTACAGAGAGTCATTCTTGTGCCTGCAAGTGATAGGAGATTTATCGAAAATGTAGAGAAGAAAAAATGCAAGTTAATAGAAACACTGACAGTAGCAGATTCTTCTTTCTACCGGAGAACCAGTATTCAGCTCCGGGAACTGGCTATCTTCCATGCAACAAAGCGCTTTAATGCCGTTTGGCTACAAAAATCCAAGCCTTCTAGAGGTATAGCCTAAATGGGACTGTTGGGGCAAAAAGATCTACTGAGCACATTTTGCCTTTTTAAAAAAAATTTTTAATGTTTATATAATTTTGAGACACAGAGACAGAGTGCAAGTGAGGATGGGGCAGAGAGAGAGGAAGACACAGAATCTGAAGCAGGCTCCAGGCTCTGAGCTCTCAGCAAAGAACCCAACATGGGGCTTGAACTCACAAGTCATAAGATCATGACTTAAACTGAAGTCAGATGCTTAAGAAACTGAGACACCCAGGAGGCCCTCCTTCTTTTATTTTTGTTTTTTAAATATCCTTTTTTTAATGTTTATTTATTTAGTTTGAAAGAGAGAGAAAGTGGGGGAGGGGCAGAGAAAGAGAAAATCCTGAGCAGACTGAACCGTCATCACAGATCTCCATTTCCATCTGAACCCAGTTCAAGCTCCATCTCACAAACTCTGAGGTCATGACCTGAGCTGAAATGAAGAGTTGGATGCTTAACCAACTGAACCACCCAGGTGCCCCACATGTCTTTTCTTTGCCAGGCTGGAAGACAGAGAAAGAAAGAGGATCTGTTCATGGGTGAGAGGGGCCCAACAACTTATTTTGAGAAAGTCAAGAGCAGAGTAAGAATGCAGGAAGAATAGGGCCCAAAACAAAGGTGACCACAGCACAGTCACTCAAATGTTCCGTTATGGACAGCAGCTCTATTCATGTCTTGGACATCTTGCTAAAAACAGCTTCCTCGTTTCTCTTCTTCATAGCACATGCCTCTGTCTCAGAATTAACATTCCCACACAACTTCAGGTCACATATGCCATGATATTGAAGTCTTTTTTTTTTTTATGTGAACAACATTTCACGTTCAGCCTTCATGCTATTGATTTATACTCTTGGGGGCTTTTGTTTGAGCAAATTGCTGAGAAATTGAGTTTGATTGGCTTGGAGCTAAGCTAAGCTATAAAAAAATAATGGAAGGTTGTGGATGGATAGTTTAGAGAATGGAAGAATGGGAAAAGTAAATGTCATCAGCAGGAAAAAAAGGAATTTGGAAACCATCCCTAGTGGATATTAAGTGAGAATCGTAGAATAAGGGTTATAGTGAGGATATCTGGGATTAGAAAAAGCAAGGAAATTTAAGGCATCCTTCCTATTTGTTGATGGAATAAAAGGAATATGTAAGTTACTGTATGATTTATTTCCACCTCCTAAAATAACAAAATGATATAGATTCCTTTTTAATTGGAAAAAGTAATTCATATGTGAACAGGAACCTGAGGAAGCACATGAGGAATGCTGATCATTTATTGTGCACTATTCATCGAAGCCAGATTTGTAAGTTCAATATCCTCTCCACTGGGACCAGAAATAGGTCTGTAACATAGCAATAGAATTGGGGAATATTTGTGCTGGAGAAGACAGTAGAAAGCATTTGATCTAATTCTTTCACTTTATAGATAAGGAAATTGAAACTCAAGGAAACAATCTGAGTGTATTGCGATGTTAGTAGTGCGGTTGAGAAGAAAATCTAGAACTCTTAAGTCCCAGAACAGTATTTCCATATATGCTGCTGCTTCTCCTTCATCATAATGGTATAGATTTTAACCCAAAACAAAAAAAAAAAGTAATCTATATATTTTAAAAAGCCACCTGTGCTTTGTGCCCTACGTTTTGTGTTGTAATACTCAGTTGATGCTGCTTTGTAAATATTCTGTTGTTGAGCGTGCCTGGATGGCTCAGTCTCTTAAGTGTCTGACTTTGGCTCAGATCACGATCACAGAGTTTGTGGGTTGAAGCCTCCTCGGATCCTATAGATCCTGTGTCTCCCTCTTTCTCTGCCCCCCTCCCACTCTGTCTCTGTCTCTCAAAAATTAATAAAGGTCATGATCTATCAGTTCGTGAGTTCAAGCTCCACACTGGGCTCTGTGCTGACAGCTCAGAGCCTGGAGGTTGCTTCAGATTGTGTGTCTCCCACTCTTTCCGCCCCTCCCACCCTCTCAAAAATAAAATAAACATTAAAAAATTTAAAAATAAGGGAAGGGGGAGGAAAAGAGGTGGTGGTGAGGGAGGAGGGCACTTATGGGGAAGAGCACTGGGTGTTGTATGGAAAACAATTTGACAATAAAATATTATGGAAAAAAAAGTTAAAACTAAAAAAATTAAATATTCTGTTGTTTGTATACCAACTCTATTTTTATTATCCTTAGGCTTGGAGATTTGTTCTAGAGACACCTGAAAGAAAGAGATCCTATCCTTTCATACTATTATGCCTGTCTTTTACATGTGACTGTTGATTACATGTCTCTGTTCTTTGAAAGTGCTCTAAATAGTATTCACATGGTGTTGAAACTTTTCAGAGCAGAAATCATACACTCTCTCTGTGACAATCATAATTGCTCTTTGACTAATCATTGCTCAGATTTCAAGAATGCAAGTAAAATTGTGATCTCTCTCTATATATGTGTGTGTGTGTATGTGTGTGTGTGTGTGCGCGCACACGCACGCATTACAGCTGCATATTCTTTATGCTCCATACCTCCTGATACCACTTCCAAAAAGACCTTTAACCTTTTACTGCTCTTTTCATTGAGTGAAATGCATCAAGCATTTTTCACAAGTGCCAGTTTAACTTCTTTATGATGTCAGAGATAATTGTTTTGGCCTCGGGGAAAGAATGTGCTTTCTGCTGCAAATGATGGCTGCAGAACCATCTAAGTAAAAAATGAACTAGTAGTGAAATCTTAAGTTTCTTTATCTTATCAATTATTGAAGAAAGAAGCTTTCCTTAGCACAGGGAGAATACTAGAAATGTCAAGATAAAGTGATGGAAATGATGTTGAGGATGGGAGTGGGTACAGTAAACAAGTTTGAAGTCAACAAGCTCTTTAGTGGATGAAATAGGGAATGTGTTCACTATATTTACATTCTAGCAGGTGAAATTACTTGTTTCTAAAATAATAAAAAGGAAAATTCAATTTTCCTATCAGGGGAAAATTTATAAAATTTATAAAATCCACATCCATTTCTTTTTGAAGAAATCACTGTATTTGACTATTAAAACAGTGAGAACAACCAGAGGCATCGCACAGAATCAAAAGTGTATAAACCACATGTCATGTGCATTGACACTCAAATAGGTGTTATAAAGCACTTTGTTTCTTAATAAAAAGCAATAATCTATCTTTGCCTAAACATGGTTATTAATTTACTAAAATTAAAAAAAAAATTAGGAACTAGGGAAACATGATCTGTCTTTCCCATCAGTAGGGCAGGTAATAGTAAAGCTGGGGCTTATAACCGTCATTCTCTTTTTTCTTTTTTTTATGTTTATTCATTTATTTTGAGAGAGAGAGACAGAGAGTGAGTAGGGGAGTGGTGGAGACAGAGAGAGAGAGAGAGAGAGAGAGAATGAGTAGGGGAGTGGTGGAGACAGACAGAGAGAGAGAGAGAGAGAGAGAGAGAGTGAGTAGGGGAGTGGTGGAGACAGACAGAGAGAGAGAGAGAGAGAGAGAGAGAGAGAGACAGAATCCCAAGCACTCTCCACACTGTTAGTGCAGAGCCTGGTGTGGGGCTTGAACTCAAGAACCATGAGATCATGACCCGAGCCTAAACGAAGAGATGGACACTTAACCACCTGAGTCACCGAGGTTCCCTGTCATTTTCTGATACTATTAGAAAGAGGAAAAACAGAAAGCCATGGAGGGAAAAAAAATTACCTCCACTGCTGTCTACCATTATCACATAAGTGGTGATTTTCTAAGGTTGTTAATATATGAACATATCACAAATTTGTTGTAAAAACTACTTGACATTTAATGTGTGGTGACTTTCCATAAACGAAACTTTGTTAAAGATCTACTATGAGGTAACGTTAATATATAATTGGGTTAAGATGGTCTTGAAATGTGGAAGAAAGGATAATACTAGTGAACATGTATTGAGCAATAATTATTGAAAATGGTATCATGATATCATTTAATTCCACTGCAATCCTGTGAGGAAGGTAATATTATGAATCCCATTTTTTTGAGTAAGGAAATATTTAGAGAGTTAAGGTTACTTAGATAGTAAGTGGGTCTGACAGATTACAATTTTTTTTTCTTTCATTGCTCTTCTGTCTGCCCTCCGTAGATTTAAGGCCTTAGGGGCAAGAAGATTAGAAGAATAACATTTCCTAAAATCAGAATATTCCTCGAGTACTGACTGTGCCCCCCAGAAAGGAGATGTAAGGAGGAAGATCTAGATTTGGCTGAAGTCTCCTGGGCGATCCCTTGGTATGCGAGTTGAAGAGAAGTGATCAGTATTTATATCGATTGTACCTCAAGCTACACTATCGTATATGGCAACCACTAGCCACCAGTGGCAACTGAGCATTTATAAAGTGGCTAGTCTGAAGTGAATGTACTGTAAATAAAAAAAAATCTCAGTAATAATTTTCATATTTATTAAATATGGAAATAATGTTTCAGATACATTGAGTTCAAAATTTTATTATGATTAATGTTGCCCTTTAAAAATATATCTTTTTCGAGGTGCCTGGGTGGCTCCATCAGTTGAGCGTCTGACTTCAGTTCACGTCATGATCTCAGGCTCTGGAGTTCAAGCCCCATGTTGGGCTCTATGCTGACAGCTCAGAGCCTGAAGCCTAGTTCAGATTCTGTCTCCTTCTATCTCTGCCCCTCCCTGGCTCCTACTCTCTCTCTCTCTCTCTCTCTCTCTCTCTCTCTTTCTTATACATATGTATACATCAAGTGTATTTATTTTGAGAGAGAAAGAGGGTGGGCAGAGAGAGTGGAGAGAGAATCCCAAGCAGGCTCTGCACTGGCAGGGCAGAGCCTGATACAGGGCTCCAGCCTTGAGATCATTACCTGACCTAAAGTTGGATGCTTAGCTGACGGAGCCACCCAGGCACCCCAACAAAGAATGCCTTTATAAACACAAAATACTTTCGTGAAAAGAGTAGAATCACTTGGCAAAACTGACCTTCTATTCTATTTTAATGAACAACTACTAGCAGTGGGGCACCTGGGTGGCTTGGCTGGTAAGCATCTGACTCTTAGTTTCGATTTAGGTCACGATCTCATGGTTAGTGGGTTCAAGCCTCACATCAGGCTCCCTGCTGACAGTGCAGAGCCTGCTTGAGATTCTCTCTCTCCCTCTTTCTCTGTCCCTCCTCTGGTCACTCTCTCTGTTTCTCTCTCAAAAGTAAATATATAACTTTAAAAATTAAAAACAAATTAGTCACCAATATTGAATGAGACACTACTTCATGCCAGGAACTCTTCAGCAGTCTGGGGATTTGGCAGTAAAGGAAGAGGCTGCTGTAAATGACATGGTGATAGTTTGTGCCATGGTGGTTATGCAGGAGGGTAGTGTTTACTGGGTTGATTCTGGGTATGTAAGGATGGTAGAATCATTAGGACTTCTGTTGATGTGTTCCTAGTAGGGTGCGATTGAAAGAGGTGTAAAGAATACCTTCAAGCTTTTTGTCCTTGGAAACTGTTAAGATGGAATTGCCACTTGTTGAAAACTAAAAGAATGTGAAAGAAACACATTTTAAGGTAGGAGAAGGACCTGGATGTGGAACATTCTAGTTTGGAAATGCCTTTAGATAGAAAAGTGAAGGCTGGCAGTTGAATATGTGAGTCTGAAATTTAAGAGAGTCTCTCACTATAGATACAAATTTAAAAATCACCAGCTTCTGAATGGTATTTAAAAGCACACATTTCCAATTAAATGAAAGTATATAGGAATGAGAAGGGGCCCTGGGGCTGAGCCAAAGTTTAGAGTCTTGGGAATTGAGGAGGAATCACCCAAAAAAGACTGAAAAGGAGCATTCTATGCAGAAGGAGGGAAAAGCAGAAGGCTGGGTTGTGGCAGGGAAATGAATAAAATACTTTCAGTAGGAGTCCGTGATCACTGATCAAGCAAAAATATTTCTGATTAGGTATGTAAGATAGGAACTCATAATTTACCACTGATGTTGACTGGAATAGTTCTGATGGAGTGGTGGCAGTGGAAGATTGGGTGCAGTGAGTTCAAACTAGCCAAAACACAGGAGTAAGAGGCAGTAGAGACAACTCCCTTGAGGAGCTTTGTTGTAAAAATAATAGGGGGAGAAGAGGGACTGTGGCTACAAAGGAAGTAGGGCCAACAATTATTTTAAAAAGAGAGAGAGAGAAATAACTGCATTCAGGCTTTGATGCTGTTAGGAAAGATTCGGGGGCTGGGCGTGTACAAACTGCTCACACAGGAAAAAGAAGGAGCCTTGTGGGGCTCTGCCGCAAAATGAGAGAAGATAGCGTCTCTACACAAACGGAGGTATTGGTTTTCACCAGTAGTAGCTATTAATAGTAGTAAGAGAAAAGATAGTGTAGACAATCAGAGTTCAAGTTTTTGGGTTTTTGTTTGTTTGTTTTGAGAGAGAGAGGCAGAGACAGCATGGGGGGGGGTGGGCAGAGAGAGAGGGAGAGAGGGAGAATCCCAAGGAGGCTGCACGCAGTCAGTGCACAGAGCTGGATGTGTGGCTTGAATTCCATGAAATGGTGAGATGATGACCAGAGCCAAAATCAAGAGTCAGAGGCTCAACCAACAGAGACACCCAGGCGTTCCCACAGCAGAGTTTAATGGGTGGATGTAACTATTGGTGGCATATTGTACAAAATTTAATTCTGATTACTTCTATTTTTTTTTCACTGCTTCTCAGTGAAATGGGAAGCAGAACCATCAGATGAAAAAGAGTAAAGAGAGATGTGTCAAAGGTGACGAGAAAGGAGAGGTATAACATTGTCACTAACTGAAAAAGTGAACCAGGTGCGGATACTGTATGACTACTAGAAACCATCAAGGCTAAGGACTCTAAATTTAAAGAGAGTCTAGTCAGTATCCTGTGTGTTCACTTCTACTTTATTTAGTTTCAGCAGAGTATGGAATAATCTTCACAACAGCTCTGTGAGTTAGTTACTATTGCCATCCCCATGGTAGTTGAAGAAATTCACAAACAAGGAGGGCAGTTAAAGAAATTGTCTAAGATCTTAGAATAAGTAAAAGTTAAGTCTCTTGATTCTAATGCACATGTAACTCGTACCACTTATCACTACACTTACCTGTTCCCATAAATTGTTTATTCCATACATACGAGAAATAACTAGTTAGGGCAACTACGTGATCTTAATGCCAACGTCCAAAGTATGGAGTGCAAAAAGAAGAGAAGGTTGCAGGCATGGAAACAAAAGAACAAGGAAATTATTGCAATTTTGTACTCTGGTAGTGGAGGTGTGTGTAAATTTTCCAGAAATAGAACACATCTCTGGCTCTCACAATATTCATATTTTAGTAGAGAAACAGGCGATGAAACAATCACAATGTACCATGGTAAGTGCTAAAACTGATGCTCAGTGGAACCAGAGAGGAGGAGTGTTCACTATCCTTGGGGGAAGTGAGAAGAAAAGGTGTCAGCAAACAGTTCCCAGATGGTACGACAGTTAGGCAGATTCTTGAAGAATGAACACAAGGTCCTCAGGCAAAGAACAGCATGTGCCAAGGCAGGAAAAAATATCACTTGCAGGGGTCTCAAGACGCTCCATCTGGGAGGAATGGTGAAGTGTAGGGAGATTACATGGGAAAGGTGGGCTGGGAACAGCTGGAGAGCTATTTAAAAATCAGAGGGGAGGAGTGGCATGAGAGGATTTGCATTTTCTGAAGAAAATGCTGGACTCAATTCAGAAGATATATTGGAAAGAGAGTGGGAGAGAATTTTTGAGGCAACAGGACCATTTTAGTATTATTACCTCTACCTGGAAACTGGGAGGGAATCAGCAATTTTGAGGATGAAGAAGAGATCAATTTCTGACTAACAGAAATTTCTTGAAATTATGTTTCAATTTGCATTGCACTGCTTTTTATTTTTATTTTTTTACCATTACCCCATACTTTGTGTATCTAGTACCAACACCAACACCAACACCACCAAATCATCTACATTCTTGACACTTTAAAGTGAAAAAATGTTTTAATTGTTAAAAAAGATTTATCACTAATTAATAAGTGAACAGATATAAATCTCCTCTATCAAGTATTGCATGTAATGTAGTTAGCAATCTTGTTCTGAAAACACAATTAACATAGAAATTTGGTACAGAGTTATTCTAACAAACTTTAAAATGGCCCCAAAGAAGTCAAATATAGTAATCTTTTGGGAAGCAACATAGATATAAATAAACAAACAATAAATAAAGTTAACTACTCTATATTTACCAGAAGAAAAAATGTATGTATAATGGCATCTTGCTTTCAGTTTAAGAAAATCATATATTACATGTGTCAGAAAAACCTTGGCTTGTGAGCATAATTTGTTCCAGGAACATGCTTGTAATCCAAAGCACTAGTATACCAAAGTGAATTTCAAGAACCATTGGCTCAGTTGTGATCATATGACATTCGGCATCGCTTACTCATTAACTTAAAATTTATTAGAGATATTTGCTCATCTTGTGGAACACTTGCAGAGCAAGTTACTCACAATCCTAGGTTTTGTATTTATATTTACTGTCTCTGTCTGAAACTAAAACTAAAAATTAATAATGAGTATTTTGGTAAAACTTAAAAAAGTGACTTTTGGAATACCTATAAAATCCAAAAATGTCTTATATAGGCTTTATGATATTTTATAAAGATCCCTAAGATTGTTTTTCTTAAAATTTTCATTTGATCACCTAGGCTAGTGGTACTTTGCTTTTTAGTATTAAATAATTTATCTAGAACGTCTTTCTTCTTCAGACAACTGTGGTTATGAAAAGTGCTAGTCATTTTGTAATGTGAATTTTGTAATGTTAACTGTAGGAGCCAGTTAACCAAGATGGGTTGCATTATGCATAGCTCCCAGTGGGTGCCTCAGAGTGGAACATCAGAAAGAAGGGATATGTCCAAGGCAAACTTGTACATTGAGAATCTGGCCTAACTAAACATCTTTTTTGAAATTTTATTTCTCTGTGCCCATAGTTATATTTCAGATTAAAAGCTAGTTAAATTTATTTACACTGCAAAGTCCTACATGATCCCAATCACCCCTTCCCAACCAACTTAAAAATCCATAACCAGAAAGCATTCCCCAGATCTGCAAGGAACTCATCCTTTGAGCTGATATGTAGCCATATCAAAAGGTCACTGGCTGACAGCCTGCACAGCATTGTCACTCAAGATATCATCAGAGTATCAAGGAAGAAAGCCCATGTTTCAGGGTTAATTCATTATCAGAGGCAAATCTATTTCTCCTGAGTTAGAACTGTGGAATTGCAAATTAATGATCCCTATGTGGACAACCAATAACGTAAGTTCACAACAACAGTCAAATCTGATGCATGCAACACAATTCAGTATCTTCCCCCGAACAGCTGAACTCCTAAAATCTCTTTTAATAACTTTAACCTTCATTCTGAAAGTGATATTTGCTCAGTAAATGAAAGTTAAAATTGAGCAGTTGTACCTCTTGCTTTCTGTTTTTTTTTTTTTAAAGGATTCTGATTATAGTCTGCAATAATCTAAAGACTAGAAGTCACAATTTTAAAGCGAGAAAGAGGGGAAAAAGTGCACCATACATGCTGGTCAGTTTTCCCTTTGGAAATATCTGATCTTATTCTGTGTCAAAGTCTATCTGTCCATGATGTTATTTTTAAACCTTGAAGAAGGAGGAAACTGATTGATCTTAAACGATTTCTAAAAACCTATTTTTCCCCCATACTTTGCCCATTATAAGCCACAGGGATCAACCTGCCTCCTGCTGATAAACTCCATAGTTTGAAAACACTAATCAAACAAGATAGTGAAATGATCAAAGTGTAGTAGTCTGATTCCTCCATTCAGTGTACGCCATATCTGTGAACTGAAGGAGAGCAGGAGATTTCAAATAAAGACTAAAAGAACTCTTTTAAAGCATTTCTTTTGTACTTGAAAATTTGTTCATTTTGAGCTATAAAAAAAACAGGAGAGCTAAAAGCCTAATAAATTCCTTTGATCTGGACATGGCAAGTTCTTAAAGAGAAAGTCTAAAAGGTTGCAGACTGCTGTTCTCTAAAAATTAAAATCCAGCAAACCATCACCTCTCTCTCCCTGCTGTCTTCCCTCCCTCTACTATATATCCCATCCATTGTAGGAAGAATAGAGACTACTAGAAATGATTAGAGTAAGATCTAAACCTACACGAACATTTTAACAAGAATACAGGAATCTCTCCCTTTTGTGGTCCCAGAGAAAGCACTTCACATCCAGGGCCTCTCCTGAAAACATTCAGATGAGTCACTGGAATCATTCAGTATGAACAGAGGGAATCGATGAACAGACATATAAACTATAAATATTCACTGGTGGCAAGCTGATAATTTAAATTTGAGAAGTGATGAATTTTAAAGTAGTATAGTAAGGATGAGATAAATGGGCGCATTCGCGTTCATAAGAAGGCATTGAAAGTCATTTTAAAAAGTTGAAATCCTGTTCTGGCTAAACAAAATATGCCCACAGTTTGATGTAATTCTCACTTTGTGTTGTAGGATAAGCCATTGTTCCTCAAACTATGCTCTACACGTGACCCTTACCAGTTCCATCTCTGAACCTGTTAGAAACACCAAATTTTAGACCTTGCCCCAGATTCATTGACTCAAAATCTACAATTTTTTTAGATTATTGATTTATTTTAGAAGACTGTGTGTAAGCAGGGAGAGACAAAAGAGAGAGCAGGAGAGAGAATCCCACTCTGCTCTGTCAGCATAAAGCCTGATTCAGGGCTCAATCTCATAGACCATGAGATCATTACTTGAGCATAAACCAAGAGTCAGACACTTAAGTGACTGAGCCGCCTAGGTGCCCCTCAAAACCTACATTTTAATAAGATCCTAGGTGACACAAGGCACATCAAACTTTGAGAAGCACTGCCCCTAAAAATCAACCATGCTTTGATCATGTTATCAAATACCTGTCACAGGCTTTATTTTTAACACATATACTGAATTTATTAGTAACTGCTATTACAAAAGATTTTATAGAGAAATTTATCTAGAATTCTGAACTAAAGGAAACCAGAAAATGAAAATTTCCGATAGTATGCATTGCATTCCTGAAATGATTTTCCCCTTGCATCCTTGCATTCCTGTGTGTGTGTGTGTGTGTGTGTGTGTGTGTGTGTGTGTGTGTGTGTGTGTCTGTGTCTATGTGAGGGCGTTTCTGCATTATTTTTTGGTTTGCTTTTGCCTGTGCTGTTAAATCAAGTTCATCCCAGAACCTTTGTTGAAAACTTTCCCTGTGCAAAATATACTCATATTCACATAGTACGCATACTCAAGCTTAGAAAATATTGGGAGAAAACTAAATAAATAATTCAAAACAAATATATGGTTAGGTTTTGGGGGGGGATCGGGCATAGATTATATTATTATAAAGAAAGAGAGACAAAAGTACAGTGAGCATGCTCTGGTATGGCAGACACCTTTCTTAAGGAAACTGTCACTTTCACTAAACACAGTTATGATGAGGCTGCCAGTTATTTTCCCCAGAGGTGGGCACAGACTCAGGCAGAGAAGTCAGAGACTCAGATTTTCCACAATGAGTAGGCCAAAGCTGGGCAAGTGATTCAAATAAAATTCATCAGACACTTATGAAATGATAAAAGGATCTTAATAGAAATTGATTGTTTTCTCCCCCACTGGAAATTTCAGGAGCTGAATGTGTGTATATGCCTACATATATGTATATATGCAATTTTATATAGATATTATAATATATGTAATTTTATATATAATTGTACACATATATACAACTTATATGTTGTTATATATATATTATTGCATATGTAAAATAAGGCTATAAGAAGCCTCTTTGGTTTTCAAAATGGGGACCCTGAACCAGCAGCAACAGCATTTACATGGGGAATTGTTTGAAATACAAATTCTTGGATTCCATCCCAAACCTACTAAGAAAATCAGAAAATGGGACCCAACAATCTGTCTTAATTGTTATTTATGTATTTATGTATTTATTTATTAGAGAGCACAAGGAAAGGGCAGAAAGAGAGGGAGAAGGAGAATCCCAAGCAGGTCTACACCATCAAAGCAGAGCCTCATCCAGGGCTCAAACCCACAAACCTAGAGATTATGACCTGAGCTGAAATCACGAGTTGGACAGTAACCTGACTGAGCTACCCAGGGTTCCTACGCAATTTGTGTTTTAATAATCTGTTCTGGCAATTCTGATGCATTTCAAAGTTTGAGAATCACTATCTTCAACTAGTTGGGAATGTGGGTCTGAGTTTGAATTTATGATATTTTTACGAGCTGTGTGATTTTAAGTAAGTCATTTGTAATGGGTAAGCTTCAAACTCTCCATCTGTTAACAGAGTTCCTAATCAATAGGACTGATTGATTAGGAACGATATGAAATTGTTCTTATAAAGCTTTAGTGTACTATCTAGAATGAAATGAACACTAACCAGTGATATCTCTTCTTGCAAGGTAACAATTAGATAGAGGTAGCTCAGATTAAAAAAATTACTGAAGTGAATTTCTCCCTCTCATTTTCAGTGATCAGAAGAACACTGGTGATTTTAACAAAAGGAGCCAATATGAAGTGTGATATTCCAAAATATAGCATAAAAGTTTCTTCATGGGGCTCAGTCAGTTAAGCATCTGACTTCAGCTTAAGTCATGATCTCACAGTTCGTAGGTTTGAGCCCCACATTGGGCTCTTTGCTGACTGCTCAGAGCCTGGAACCTGCTTCAGATTCTGTGTCTCTCTCACTCTCTCTGCTCCTCGTATTTGCACTCTCTCTCTCTCAAAAATTAATAAATGTTAAAATAAAATTTAAAAAGTAGTTCCTTCACTATATTATGATACCTGGTCTGAATCAACTGTGTGACCTTAGAATAGTTTGTTAATTGATTTAGCTCTAAACTTTTTAAACATAAAATGCTGTAACAGCCTCAATGATGTCTAAGACTTTTCCAACTCTACCTTCTAACTCTACCAAAGCCATCAATCAATTAGCAATGAGGTTGAATGTGCTGTGATCAATGATGTAGAGAATATAAGAATTCTGAAATACAAGGTGCCTGATGCCACAAACTTGGAATATACACATGAAAAATTAACTAACTTTAAAGGTAGTATGTAGTATTTGAAGGAAATGACAAAATAAACCTGAGGAAGAAGAATAACCAAAGTTTGTCTGCTATAACTTTAAATTTGTGGCCACTAATTTTGAGTCCTTACTTCTGACCAGGATTTTTATATTTTCCTAGGACATTCATTTTGCACAGCCTAGGTGACTCTCCAGGCCTTCTGCTCATTCATCAAACCTCTGCCACTCGCCTTACCCTTTCCTAACTAATAACCATGCATCCTAATTTCACTGAGAAAAAAAGGAACACTCAGAAGGGAACGCTCACCAACACATCTACTCACTCTTTTGCCCAAACATACTTCCTTTCCTTCTGTTAAGCTCTCAGAATAAATTAACTCTCCATACTTCTTTCTAAAGCCTGTGTTCTTATGCAGTAGTTCCCACATCCCCTCATCTACTCAAAGATATCACTCCATACCTGTCAACTTTTACCACTACTTTGCTAGAGATTTCTTCACTATTGGATGTTCCTTATCAGTATACAACCATGATGCTATTTCTCTCCTCTTAATAATCCCTCTCTGGGACACCTGGGTGGCTCAGTTGGTTAAGCGTCTGACTTTGGTTCAGGTTGTGATCTCTCTGTTCATGGGTTCGAGCTCCACGTTGTGCTCTGTACTGACAGCTCAGAGCCTGAAGTCTGATTCAGATTTTGTGTCTCCCTCTCACTCTCCCCCCTCCCCTTCTCACGTCTATCTCTCTCTCAAAAATAATATCAATAGGGGTGCCTGGGTGGCTTAGCCTGTTAAGCATCTGGCTTAGGCTCAGGTCATGATCTCACAGTTTGTGGGTTCGAGCCCCGCGTCGGGCTCTGTGCTGACTGCTAGCTCAGAGCCTGGAGCCTGCTTTGGATTCTGTATCTCCCTCTCTCTCTGACCCTCCCCTGTTCACGCTGTCTCTCTCTGCCTCTCAAAACTAAATAAAAAACATCAAAAAATTAAGAATAAAAAATAATATCAATAAACATAAAAAAATTCCTCTCTTGACTAGCTTCCCTCCCAACGAACACCCAGTTTCTTTGTCCTCATTTACTGCAAAACTACTAAAAATAATTTCCTAGTTAGCCAAACTTCAGTGTATCCACTTCCTTACTCTTAAGCTGACTCAAATCAAGCTTTTGTCCCACCAAATCCACGGAGCTGTTCTTGTGAAGGTCGTCAGTAATTTTCAGGGTGCTGAGTCTGGTCATCAAATCCCAGCCTGCATTTTACTTTAAAACATGCAACATTTGACAACACTGATGCTTCCTCTAAACACTTGAAACACTTTCTTCACTTGGATCTTGGGGTTGGTGGCTCCCTATTTTTCTTGTAACTTTACTGATTGCTTTTTGTGATTTTTGCTTGCTACTTAACCTCATCTTGTAAATCTCCTAAAAGTTGTGGTGTTTTAGTACTTTGCATGGTTCTGTATTGGGAATCACTCTGTAGGTGATGCCTATACTCTCATATATTTAAAAACCATCTATATTCTGATTATTTCCAAATTTATGTCTCCCATGAAGACTCATTATCTGAATGTCAGAATTATATATTTGACATCTCCTTTTACATATCTAATAAATATCCTGAATCTAAATGTCTGAAAGACTCCTGATCTTTCCCTTAACAAAACTGCTGCTTGTATAATCTTCTCTTTCTCAAAAGACAACAATCACCATTTCCTGTTCCTTATGCTAAAAATCCTGAGGTGTTTGTGTGTGTGTGTGTTCCTCAATTCATCAAAACAACAACCAAACCATCAATGGATATTGTAGGTTCCATCTGCAGAATACACCTGGATTAATTCCACTTCTTATCCCGTTACAGCTACTGCCTCTTTCTAAGTCATTATTACCTGTTTTCTGCTTATTTCAGCAGGGTTTTTATTGGTCTCCCTACCTCCGACCTTGCCCAAGAAAGTCTATTCTCAACATACCAGCTAGGGAGAGGTCACATCACTCCTCTGTTCAAACTGTTCCCATGGCTCCACACATCACTCACAGTAAGAGACAACAATCTGCATAATGACCTCTACTATCCACATTCCTTGCTACTCAAAGTGTGTTCTTCAGACCAGCAACACTGCTTTGCTGGGCATGTAGCATCTCAGGCACCACCCTTGACTTTCTGAATTTAAGCCTGCATTTAAAAAAATCCCCAGGCTATTCAAAGGTACATTGACATTTGAGAAAAGTTGTTACAAATAATCTTCTACTTCTTTCCTCTCTGACTTAAATTTCTATCACTTTACCCCATCTCTCATTTCCGTTCTGGTCACAGTAATCTCTTTAATATTAGGACCTTTATACTTGCTATGTGACATAGAGATGAGACTTTTAGCCTTGTAGTCACTGAAGAATGTGAATCCTGACAACCACCACTGTAGAATTTGGAAGCGTATCCATGTCTGCTTGAGCCTGGAGATGCGGGCACCTGACCCCAGACCCTACATTCAGGTTTGCAAGCGACTCTCAGGGCAGAAGACCCAGCTACACTGAGCCCCAGATAAACTGGTAGATAATAAACATGTGTCCTTTAAAGTCACCAAGTTGTGGGACACTTTGTTATAAGTGATGAAGATGTCACATGCTGGCTTTTCTAAAACTTGCATGACCTAACCAATTTATATGCTCTTTCTAAGAACTTTTTTTATTTGCTTTATTTTTTATTATTAAGACCCTGTAAGGGTATAAAGGAAACATTCACCAAATCTCTTGCACCTCAAGGCATTTACTCTAACTGGGTAAATAAGAGTAATATCTTTTTTTTTTTTAATTTTTATGCTTTTTCCTTATTTTTGAGAGACAGAGAGAGACAGCACCAGCAGGGGAGGGTCAGAGAGAGAGAGGGAGACACAGAATCTGAATCAGGCTCCAGGCTCTGAGCTAACTGGCAGCACAGAGCCTGACGCGGGGCTCAGACCCACAAACCGTGAGATCATGACCTGAGCCGAAGCTGGACACTTAACTGACTGAACCATCCAGGTGTCCCAAGAGTAATATCTTAAACCGATTTTTTGAGTCAATAGACTAATATAGCCAACTGCTAAGACTGTGTCATGCCACATGTGTGTGCCAAGAATTTAAAAAAATAAAATTAATGAGGCTTGAGAACTCTATCTTTAGTATGACCTGAACTTCCTTTGAAGAATGAATAGGCTTATGTGCAAATGTATATAATTGCTAAAGATAACAAAATAACTCAAAATATTTTATTATAATTCATTTTTCATCATTTTCATTATTTTGAAGTCACTTTCAATGCATTTCCTCATCTCTTTTTTTAGTTTTGTTGGAACAATATTTATTTCCCTCTTTTAAAAAATTTTAATGTTTTTTATTTATTTTTGAGAGACAGAAAGAGACAGTGTGAGCAGGGTAGGGTCAGAGAGAGAGGGAGATATGGAATCTGAAGCAGGCTCCAGGCTCTGAGCTAGCTGTCAGCACAGAGCCCGCCGCGAACCCTGGAACCAGAGTACAAATACTCAAAGATAAAACTAACTTGTATCTTTTTTCTTATTGTCTTAAGTGACCTTTAATTTGGCCTGCAGGCATTAATAAATTCAACAATAGCAATGAGATATTTATGTCTACCTCAATGGAAAATGTTTCTTGGGGCACCAGGGTGGTTCAGTTGGTTAAATAACTGACTTTTGGCTCAGGTCATGATCTCATGGTTTGTGAGTCTGAACGCCACATCACGCTCTGTCCTGACAGCTCAGAGCCTGAAGCCTGCTTTGGGTTCTGTGTCTTCCTCTCTTTGCCCTCCTTCCCTTGCTCATGCTCTGTTTCTCTCTCTCTCTAAAAAATAAATCAACATTTTTTTTTAAAAAAGAAAATGTTTCTTGCTTTTTTAACAATGTATTTAACTAATTCATAGTTGAATTTTTGAAATTGATTAAATAATCCCATTCTTATGTGTGGTATAGTTCATGCAAGAGATTTCTTATTTTTTTACTGATGTTGTAGGCCTGAAGAAATGTATTAACATAAATTATTTCACACTTCATTACTAAAAGCTATTCAAGCCATGCACCTTGAACTTGAACCTTGAATCTGGAATAAGCAGAGATGGGGTTATATTTTGAAACTGATTTCAATAAAGCCACCAGTGAGCATTTAATTGCACCGCACACCAAGGCCTCAGGGGTGGGATTTACAGTGAGGTATACAATGTGACTGTTCTGAAGGCATCTTTCCTTAAAAAAATGCTGGGGGGCTCCTGGGTGGCTCAGTCAGTTAACCATTCAACTCTTGTTTTGGCTCAGGTCATGATCTCACAGTTCGTGAGTTCCAGCCTCGCATCAAGTTTTCTGCTGACAAGGCAGAGACTGCTTGGAATTCTCTTTCCTCCTCTCTGCTCTTCCCCTGCTCATTCTCTCGCTCAAAATAAATAAACTAAGAAAATTTTAAAAAAGAAATTAACATGTGTGGTGCTTTATAAATTCAAATAAACTACACAGTCATTAAGCACCAGGGAGAAATCACAACTATCTACACAATTAGGTGCATCTACTATTATCTGAACAAAAGTACTGTTTTTCAAACTTCAGTGCCCAACAGTATGACTTTGAGAACTTGTGGGCTTGTTACCACTCAGACTCCCTGGCCCACTCCCAAAGTTTTTGATTCAGCAGATATAATTTGCATTTCAAACGAGTTCCCAGGAGACACTGATAGTGTATGTCCACACAGTGAGAACCACTGGCCTAGAGAAATCATATCTAACATTTTGGCATTGGTCTTTCTAAGTTTTACTTTTAATCCTAAAATATAATTTATGTATAGAAACACCTACACATTCACACATAGCCATACACACACATACAATCAGTATCTTTTGTATATTTTTAAAACTGTTGTTTTGAAACTTTTTTTACATTTAGCATCACGGGATAACATTACTCCCTCTTATTCTATGTACTTGCTTGACTTCAAACAATTGTGAAAGGCTATTCAAAAAATAGATTTTTGTCTACTTGCCACAGAAACGTTTCTTCCTTCTTCTACCGATGTAATGGGTATATACAAAGATCTTGACTTATTGTGGAGAAACTTTTCAGAAAATTTTGCCCCATATTCCCTGGAGTAGGGAGAGCTGAATGCCCCAAACAACCTTTTCCATGTACAGGATATTTAATTACCTGAACGATAACAATTGTTTTTAAACTATAACAATTTTCCAGGAAATAAAGCCATGAAAAATAACTTACACACAGAGAAGAATATGACAAGTTCAACTTAATTATATAGAAGTAGAGCCACTTGTATTAGAGAATAGTTATAACCCTCTCCAAAACCAAAGAGATTTCAAAGCAGATGAGACTAAAGAAGCCTGAAAAGACCTTACAGTGATGCCTCTGACAGCTGTTGGTTACTCCCTTGGTCTTTTCCATCTTTGATCTTTTCCATCCTGACTTCTCCCTGGTCCTCTCCCATATACCCTCTACCCCACGGGCCTAGTTGTCCGGTTGCATAATGTGACACAACCTTTCCTGACCACAGCTTATCAGTACCTGGCCAAATGAGAGCTAATCTACAACTGAATTGAGTCATGTGACTTACGAATGCAAATCATGAGACATTGAACGTTTAAGAGCTTATAGCTGAATCACGTGAATGGCAGAACTCAAGACAGTAGAATCACAGAATCCTTGGTGATCTAAGAGCTACCCTGGCAAGTCCATGCTATAGGCCTTTCCTTAAATCTAGGACATCTATAGCCTTATATACATCCTATGTCTCTTAGAGGGAAGTAATTTTATGATTTTTGTAACGATGTCTTCCAAAGGAAGTGGTATCCAGAGCTGTATGATTTTGAGACATAACAATGACTAAATGTTGGTTGTTTATAGAATATATTTTCTTTATGGACTTCAATACATGGAAATTAAAACTTCTTGGGAAACAGATGCAAGATAAAAATTCAGCAGAAATGCATATCTTAGTCATATTTTGTGGTTACTTGTTAACCTTTCTGTCCTGTAAAATAATTAATTGAGGATGATCATTTAAAGGACTCTACAGAAATATTATACTAACCAATCATCATATATAATTACTTACTCTTAAAGAGAACAAACTCTCAAGAAACAGAAGTGGTCTCAGAAAGATTAATGTTGATATGTCCTTTACAGACAAAATGATACTAATCTCTTCTCTTAGGAGTCAGTAAAGTACTCTAAATTCAAATAACACTTTCTGTAATGTACTTGTTGTATAAATTGTTTTTGTTATTGCTTTAAAACACACATATTTTATTTTAGATGATCTCAATTTCCACAAAAAATGGCCTTATGTTGTGAAAACATAAAACAAAAAACAACCCTTCATATGGTCCAGTTAACATATCTTTCTCAATAAAGAGTAGGTGGAATATGTCAATATCTAAATCATCAAAACTGCAGCTTATTTTTTCTCTTTTTACATGACAATTAATTATGAAATATAGAAAGGGGGGACTTTTATGAGTCTGGATTTATGAGTAAAAACATAGAAACTTCCACTATTTTTTATAGATTTTTGACTTCTATGAAAATGATGAGTTTTTCAAAAAAGTAAAATTCAAAAATATATGAAAAGAAAAACTACGAATACTTTTGAAATGTGTGTGTGCGTGTAAAACTAAGCCATTCAGGAGAAATTTCAGCATTGGAACAAATTTTCAATGATTATTAGACTTTCCTCAGAGTAAATAATTCAATATTAATCTATAAAATTTTCTTTAATTGTATCCCTACAAAAATTCCTCTAGTTTTAAACAGAATTCAACATAGTTATTGTCCCATAAAGTAAATTATTTTTAAGTAATAATGAGTAACATAAAGAATTGGGATTAATTGAAAGACTCTATAGTCTTAAATATTTTAACTACCATACTGAATTTAGAGTTATTATATCACTCTTCCTTACATACTCTGCATTCCGTTAAACCTTTTCTGGCTCCCAGATAAGAATGGAAAAAAAAAAAAACAATCTTCAAGAACAAATTAAAATTGCTACATAAATGAAGTAAATACTAATTACAACACTCAGCTGTTCAAAGACAAGAGGACAATTAAAACATCAAAATAGTGTCTACTTAAAGATTATTTTAATAATCACTATTTGTTTGACAGACTAGCATAACCTGTGTACTGCCTAGTGATAACGGTGAGACACTAAATAGGAAAAAATATGTCATATCAATGAAACTAATTGAAAGTGAAGAGATGGAAAATTTTAATTAACTTTGTGAACTGGCTTTGTCTCTGTCAATTACCTAAATCACACAATTGAAACATGGGCAAAAATCTGTATTCAAGTTCAGACGAGAGAACTGTGAAACAATTCCTTGATGGGTAGGATGAAAATAATTTCAACTGCAAATTAAATCAGTAAGTAAATGGAATTAGTAGAAATACAGAATAAGTGAAGGAAAAAATATGTATGGGATACTAGGGAAATGATAAAAGTAGATAGGATTACACCTAGCAAGGACTTATACTAATAAGTCCCCTTACACTAATAAGACCACTGACAGACTGAGTGGCAACCCAGATCCTCTCTTTAATTTTTGTAGACCAGTAAAATATTAACCATAGTTGAGATGCAATGACTGAACAGGTATCTACTTGACTTTATAGTTTTCATATTTTTAAATAAGTGATAGTTATAGAAAAATTTGAAGATAATTAGTAATCTAAATATTTATAAAATAAAAATGCATCTCAACTATTTTTTTGCCTCTGTACTATGTGACAGTATACATTATTTTTAAATGGCATTTTCTTAAAATTAGTTGGAAAAAAGCATTGATAAAAACAATCACTTCATAAAAATTTTTTCAAGTTTTCCAGAATAGAGGAACTTAAGTGCGCTATACTGATGGGATATGATAAGGGTGGTGCTTTAACTTATCTTAGTATTTTTAAAAAGTTAAACTTGATTTCACAAATGTATATATTCAGCAAATCATTGGGATCTACTATGAATGAGATACCATTCTACACATAAGAAATCATACAGTAAAAAATTATGAGCTGTAAGGGAGACTGTGTGATTATCTAGATATTACAAAAAAGGCTTCATCTACTGTGCTAAAGCCAAATGATATGCAATGGCTATGTGGCAAAATTTTGGACACATATTCCAAGCTCTGCACAGGAAAAATACATGACTGATTGATAATCTGTCTTCAGTGGGTATGTGGTGAGGGGGCGGGCTTTGGGGGATCTTGTCTTTGACATTTGCCAACCCTCATCTATTTAGTCCTACCTATTACAGGTAATGATGCAAACAGCTGAACAGTTAAATTGGCCAAGATAAAAAATCTAACTAATGCTAGAAAAAGCCCTAGAATGAAGGTTTCCTGATTTCCACATATGAAACAAATAATATTTTATCACAAATATACCTTATGACTTATATGCATACAGGAGACTTATACTGTGCCTAATGTTTTATCACAAGCCAAAGAGAGACAGACACTCTGAAGAATTTATTATATTTTAAAATTATTTTAACGTTTTATTTATTTTTGAGAGAGAGAGAATGAGAAAGAGACAGAGAGAGAGACAGAGTGAGCAGGGGAGGGTCAGAGAGAGAAGGAGACACAGAATCCGAAGACAGGCTCCAGGCTCTGAGCTGTCAGCACTGAAACCGACGCGGGGCTCAAACCGCTAGATCATGACCTGAGCCGAAGACGGACACTCAACTGACTGAGCCACTCAGGCGCCCCTGAAGAATTTATTATTGCTATATTTTAAATAGTGACAAAATAGGGGCGCCTGGGTGGCTCAATCAGTTAAGCATCTGACTTCGGCTCAGGTCATGATCTCACAGTTTGGTGGGTTCGAGCCCCATGTCAGGCTCTGTGCTCATAGCTCGGAATCCGGAGCCTGTTTCGGATTCTGTGTGTCTCTCTCTCCCCTGCCCGGCTCCTACTTTGTCTCTGTCTCTCAAAAATAAATAAATAAATAAAATAAACATAAAAAATAGTGAAAAAATAGATTAGATGAGTATTAGCAAAACGCATTGGCAGCTAATATGAAGTACATTGTTATAATAATACTGTACCCCCAACTTTAAATCTGGCCTGGTCTTCAAGTATAACCTTGAAGACCACCTTTATGTTGTGCTTTGAGGGGTAACCAGAAAGACTACTGCTCCAAATAACTCTGCTTTTACTATATGTTATGGTGCTGAAAATGCCATTCTTTTCTTTGGGTCTTCAAGACTATATATTGGTTTATTTACAGTACTTTTTCTTAAAATACAAATACACTTGGATAAGAAACTATACTTGGAAAGTATAATTAGCTATTATAGTTAGGAGCACCTGATATGATTGTATACAGTTAGGATAAGATATTAAATGAAAGGGTCATTTCCTGCAGTTGAGAAATGCACCAAAACTGAAGACAAACCACCAAGTTCATAATTTTGTTCTGTTGCAATGGAAGGTCACTCTTTTCAAGAAATTACCATGCCAGGAATCTGAAGTCAGTTTTTTGCCACTCCCACAGTTGGTTTGACCATTTATCTAATTCAGTAACTGCTTCCCAGGGCACTAATAAGGGTTTGTGGATTTTCAGAATACGTCTTTTAATTAAAACCATATATAGGGGCACTTGGGTGGCTCAGTCGGCTAAGCATCCAACTGGCTCATATCATGATCTTGAGGTTTGTGGTTTAAGCCCTGTGTCAGGCTCGGTGCTGATAGCTCAGAGCCTGGAGCCTGTTTCAGATTCTGTCTCCTCTCTCTGCCCCTCCTCAGCTCACTCTCTGTCTCACAAAAATAAATAAATCTTAAAAAATTTAAAAAAACATATATAATACACATGAAAATCGATTGTGGAGTGATTGGCGTTTAACAGGGTTGGTACCTCTATAAACAATTGTAAAGCTAAGCACTGATTCGGTATCCTACGAAACAGATAAGATCTGAAGTCAGCTGTCATGGAAGCTCATTAGAAATATTTTATTCTAAAGGAGAAGGAAATTCAAAGGCTTAAATATTTATGTTTGACATTAAATATACTTTTTATCTCAGTTGCTTATTTCAGTGACAGGGAATGTTACACTAGATTCCAGTCTGGGCCGGCGTGACTTCACTGACCGGGGATGTCTGTGCACAGAATGCCTTGCATGCTGGACCTGGTCGAGACACTTCATTTTCCTGACTCATGAAAATAGATCAAGTTTCCACACAATTCTGGAAGAGACTCCCGAGGAAGGAAGTCTGGGGTCAAGAAAGCTATTCCATTCTGAGGATTATTCTTCTAATATACTTTGTTTCCTTTTTCTCAAAAATGTTCAGCTTTTTAAAAATAGATTTTCTTGTTTGCTTTTCCTTCTGAATATTTTTATTTAAACTATCATTGTGCAGTGTCACTCTTTTTTTTAAAATAGTTTATTGTCAAATTGGTTTCCATACAACAGCCAGTGCTCTTCCCCACAAGTGCCCTCCTCCATCACCACCAGCTCTTTTCCCCCTTCCCATTCCCCTTCCCCTTCCGCGCTCAGTTCTTTTTCAGCATTCAATAGTCTCTCAAGTTTTGCATCCCTCTCTCTCCCCAACTCTCTTTCCCTCTTCCCCTCCCCCTGGTCCTCCATTAGGTTTCTCCTGTTCTCCTGTTAGACCTATGAGTGCAAACATATGGTATCTGTCCTTCTCTGTCTGACTTATTTCGCTTAAAACAGAAACACTGTATCCATAACATGAAGGTATTCTTTACTTTTTCTTTTCACTTCTTGAAAGTTCATCTCAACTATTACTTATTCTTTTACTTTTATTTCTAAGACGATTTAAACAAAGGGAATATTAACAGAGAATAATTTTGGGGACACCTGGCTGGCTCAGTTGGTTAAGCGTCTGACTTCGGCTCAGGTCAGATCTCATGGTTTGTGGGTTCGAGCCCTGTGTCGGGCTCTGTGCTGACAGGTAGGTTGGAGCCTGGGAACTGCTTCTGATTATGTGTCTTCCTCTCTCTCTGACCCTCCCCTCTCATACTATGTCTCTCTCTCTCTCAAAAAATAAAATGAAGATATAAGAAATTTAAAAAAAGAATAATTTTGGTATCAAAACATTTCAAATGATGCTTAATTCTCTAAGGAGACATATCTTTATAATTACCTGGAAATCCCACAGTGACTGATATAGTCCCATTATAGTCTCCCTACTAAGAGGAACCACAGGAATGGATTTATATTTGTTTTTATATAGAAAACAAAGTGAGAAGAAAAGCTAGAAGACTTATCTAAATGTACAGTGTTTGCTTCAGAAACCTAACATCTTTGACATATTTTCTAGAAAAATGTATTTGTTAGGTATGCATGTCTCTATACTTTTATTACAGTATTTCAAAGACATTTGTTTAAAATTAATTTAAAATGCAGCTGCTCCTACAACTGCTCCAACAGTTTTGTCATAGCTCTAAAGTTGATTTATGTTTTAATTACCTAACTTGAAAGAATCTAAAAATAAGTGTTATGGGGGGAAAGTAAAATTCTTAATATCAAATAAGAATTTGATATCAGAATTTGAAAGTAATCAAGTATTAAAAAATGATGTCAGAATAGGATAGGATACTGTTAGTGGGGAGAAAGAAAGAGCAAATGTTTTAATCTGTATTTTGAAAGCCCAGAAATGACTCTTAAACAGGTAATATTATAAAGATTCTCCAAAAATAGAATGCTTGAAAAAACTCATGAGGAAAATTCTCATATAATTGTGCTATTATTCCTGGGGAACCAGAGAAAAGTTTCTCTGAATGTATAAAGCAACATTTTTAACCTCCTGGCTTTGCCTAGGAAGGAATGAATGACTGAACCAGCAAACAAATAGATGACAGGCAATAATGAGCTGCTGATTCAGCAATTGTTAGGACTTCAAAGTTATAGAAATACATGCCTCATTACAAAAAGTAGGGAGAGTCATTTAGTTTCACTTCTAATTTTGACTAAGTGCTATCATGTTTACTTTTGGGCAAAAGGTTGGGGAGGAAAAAAAGAAAGCTTGATATCTGTGATGAAAATCCCATTCCTTGTGGCTCAATTCTAGAATGATTACTGTAGCTCTGATTATTTTCTCCAGAGGTGCAGAGACACTTTAGGCTCTGATTCCTGATGGTACATTTCCCACTGCCCTGTCCCTGCTGTTGGCAGTGATGGTTATGGGACAGCAAAAGTTTCTGTCTCGTGCATCATTTCCCTGTTCCAAAAGGTGTTTTATATAGAAACACTGATCATTTGTTGCTATGGACTGAAATTTGTCCTTCAAATTCACATATTGAGGACTTAACTCCCAATGTGACGGTACTTGGAGACAGGGTATAAAGAAGAAAGTAATAAGAGTTAAATGAGGTTTTATGGGTGGGGCCCTAATCCAACAGGACTTGTGTCCTAATGAGAAGAGGAATAGACATCAGAGGTTGCTCCTGCCAACACCTCATGCAGGGAAGTAAAGCTATGTGAGGAGACAGAAAAAGGTGGTCATCTGCAAGCAAAGAATAGAGTCCATACCAGACACCAAACTTACTGGCACCTTGATCTACCATGTTCCAGAATCATGAGAAAATAAAATTCTGTTATTTAAGCCACCAAACTGTGGTGTTCTGTTATGGCAGCCCCAACAGACTAACACAGTGGTATACTGTTTTTCTATTCGTACATCTTAAGTATCCAATAATTTAATGCAACCATTGGCACATCTTTTAAGTCTTTCATATCTAAAGAATTAAAAAAAGTCCTGGATAGACTTGACTTCTTAATTATTAAAAAATTTCTTTACACATAAAAATGACCCTTGGGGTGCCTGGGTGGCTCAGTCAGTTAAGTGTCTGACTCCTGATTTCAGCTCAGGTCATGATCTCATAGTTCTTGAGTTCAAGCCCTGCACTTGATCTCTCTACCTAGGATTCTCTCTCTCTCTGCCCCTTTCCTGCTCATTCCCTCTCTCTCTGTCTCTGTCTCTCTCTCAAAATAAATAAATAAGCTTTAAGAAATAATATTTAAGAGGTTAAAATATATTAACTTACTGTATTATATGTAACAATTAAGACATTTATTCTCAGTAAGGAAAAGAAAAATACTAATGTGTAGTGCTGTAGCGTTACAGTGCTACACAATACAAAAAGTATTGTGAGGTTTAGAAACTACTTAAAGTAGTAAGATCCTCTCCTGCCTCAACGTAGTAGATTCTACTGTATCTGAAGTACAGACAACTCCCCTCCCCCATTATTTAAACTGCATAAACTATAATTTTAGTAAATCAAGCAAAGATTTAATCAAGTTTTGATTTGCTAATTACTTCTCAATTTGATTAGAGCTGGCAGCTAATCATCTCTGGATATTTAAAGTCAATCTTTCATTCATATTTGCAAATCAGACTTCAGTGTAAAACAAAATTGGGAATATAGCATAAAAGTTCTTTGTGTTATAACAAATAATTAATTTCTACTTGTTGCTACAATTTTAACAATAAAGAAAAATTTTCTAGGACGCTTCACCAAGTTGAATTATGCATGCAGCATACTATCCCTGGCTGGAGAATAAAAAGAAGCCCGTTTTATACAGTTTTGAGAAGCAGCCCACGTTGAGCCAAGAAAGCGTACATGCTACATTAAGCAAGCACAATATAATTCAAAAATCACAATTTTGTCTTTATGGTCAACAGCAGTTTGCAGAAGAAATATCTTCCAGGAAATTGAACCATGAACAATCGATCTTATAATTGTTTTTCCAATTAAAACCAATATTTTAAGACATATTTACGACTTATTAATACCTAAGACAATATCTTCTTAAAAACTATGTCATGGTAGGAAATAGAATGTCATTTAAATTCAACAAAGGAAAACATTATGATGAAATACCACAGAAGAGAAAATGAGGCAAATAAGTTGGTTCGAATTTTAAGGGAAAATGTCTTTCCCAGTCATTTTTCAAATGCTATATTTAAATTGTACACTGTGACAAAGTTTCTTCTATTTTTGTCACTTTCTGCTCCTATCACAATTAAACAACTTGAAAATTGCTTGGCGGTACTCCACTGAATAATGAATCATCTTTCTAGGAGGTATTCATTATTACTACTGCTTCATTAGTAACATTTCCAAGCAGTATCTTCACAAGTAAAGTTTTATGAAACTTTGGACAATTATCTTATAAAGTTAGGTTATCTGAGCAAATCATAGGCACTTAAATTTTTTCCTAAAATTTTTACCATCATAATTTAAATATTTTAATTCTTTTCCCACATCTATTTAAAATCAATGAAAAATGACATGACTTTTTCTTAATATCTTTTTAAACTTTCCATTCTATTCTTCCTCCTTGCTATGAGGTTGACGTTTTTATTTACTTCTATTTTCAGTATTTTTATTTTATTGTTTCTCTTATGTAATACTTCAACATTTTATTTGCTAATTTTAGTAGTAAACTAGTAACTCATAGATTTATAGCTCAAATATCTTTATTGTGTCCAAATTTGGGCCTTATTCCGTATTCTGTCTTGGATGAATACCCTAATGACTATTCAATTTAACCAGAAATTAGAGTGTAATATCAGACAATGCTTTGCATCAAAGTAAAAGGAGACATTCTCCATATAACTCTGCAAAGCAAACACTAGCAGCCTTCCATTAATCTTTGTCATAAGTATGAATGAAAGGGTGTTTTTTCTTAATGTATTCATTTCCATCAGAGCTCTGTGAAATGGATTTCAAAAGTTCCTTTTGAAGGGTGAAGACATAGAAAGTTCCAGAACTGTACCAAGTGTACACACTTCATTTATACCTATATCTATACTCCAGCCAGCAAAAGTAATATTCCCACCACTCAAAGCATTAAAGAAAATCTTCTTTAACATATTAGCTATCATTATGCTAGATAATAACTCTATTTTTCCTTCCTGTCTTAACAATAGAATTTTGGGGAAAAATAACTTAAGATGAAGACTGTAGGCTGCTTCAACCTGATTTTAATTTTTTTTTTTAAGAAAACTCCCAGCTCTAATTATTCCTACCTTCACATGAAAGCCATATTATTAGGACATTTATTCTGGAAGCCAACCTGTTATGAAATTTTCTTACTGTAGTTCTATGAGTATTTTGATGCCAGAGATGAGAGCATTGTGTAGAAAAGTGAATTTTATATAATGGATGCTTACCTGAACTGGGAAAACACAATGTAGCCTAATACTAATCTTTTTTTTTAAATGAAGAAGCAGCAGCAAGGCTAGAGTATAAAATGCCTTAATGCAATACATTAAAATAACATGTTTATGACATTTAATGCTATGGTGGAGCCTCTAATTTAAATTCCTACATGCTGTAAGTTATAAAGCTAGGTTTTAGTAGCCTAATTCATTGTTGGGGCTCTAAGCATAGGTTAATAATGTAACCTCCTTGGTTGGACTCTTCAAAGGATAATTGAATTGAGTTTGGAATGCAAACATAATAAGGTGTAATTTTATTTTATTTTATGTTTGCCAATGGTCACTAATCACTCATTTATCTTATCAGAATAGCACCTATCAGGTGCTATCAGAATGATCTTTTACATAATTTGTGTAACCTCCACTGATACCTTGCTACCTTCTGGAAAACAATAAGATTTTTAAAAATGTTTTATTTATTTATTTTGAGAGAGAGAGCGAGAGAGAGCGAGAGAGCGAGCAGGGGAAGGGAAGAGAAACAGGGAGAGAAAGAGAATCCCAAGCAGGTTCCCAACTGTCTGCGCTTGCCCTACTGGGGCTCACACTCACAAACACGAGACAAGCCAAAATCAAGAGCTGGATGCTTATTTGACTAAGCCACCCAGATGCCTCAAACCACTAGATTTTTTAGCATGATATCTAAGACGCTTGATAATCTGGCTCCCATATGCTTTCCCAGCCCACCAGTTCTATGCTCCAAACACATCAAACCTCTTGTTCTATAAAAGTATCATCCTCTTGGGGTGTCTGGGTGGCTCAGTGAGTTAAGCAACAACTTCGCAAGTCATGATCTCACAGTTCCTGAGTTTGACCCTGAATGGTGCACATGCTGACAGCTCAGAGCCTGGAGCCTGCTTCAGATTGTGTGTCTCCCTCTGTCTCTGTCCTTCCCCTGCTCACGCTGTCTCTCTCTGTCTCTCACTCAGAAATAAATAAACCTTAAAAAAAATCATGCTCTTTTATACCTTGTAGCCTCCATATCAATGCATGGAATACTGACCCCTCTTCTTTAGTGCTGACAAATAGCTGATTATAAGTTAACTATCACCTAAATGTCACTTCTTCCATATAGATATTGTCAAGTCTTTCATAATATAATCTCCAATAACCTTCAAAAAACACTCTTTTTGGGTTTTGAATCTTATTATACAAGGGTTTGTGAGCCTGTAGTCACTTCATAAAGCAAATATTGTGTGCTTTGCTCATTCATTCAACAAACATTTGAGAAATTATGATTGGCAGGGTATTCCATTTTTTAAAATTATTTCAACGTTTATTCATTTTTTGAGAGACAGAGACAAGAGTGTGAGACGGGAAGGGACAGAGAGAGAAGGAGACATAGAATCTGAAGTAAGTTCCAGGCTCTGAGCTGTCAGCACAGAGCCCAACGTGGGGCTCAAAACCACAAACTGGGAGATCATGACCTGAGCCAAAGTCAGCCCTTTAACTGACTGAGCCACCCAGGTGCCCTGGTAGGGTATCCCATTTAGCAGCGCAAAAGAACGTACAGAGCAATGGAGGTAAAATAGAGAAACAGCTGATGACAATATCTAGTGGTAAATTCTATAGTAGTGAAATGCACAGAGTACCTTAGGAGCACGTAGAAGACAGATGACCAAAGAGTGATATGAAAGACATTGTGAAACGAGATCCTTTAAGGGCAGCTAACATATTGTCTGGTGCTGAGTAGGTATTTATTAAATATGCTTTGAATTAATTAATGAATAAACTAATAGATAAGAGTTAACTGCCATTTCTATTTTATGTCAAATTTCTTTGTTTCTCAAGATTTTGGATTATAAAGACATTGGGAAGTCAAGCAGAAAAATTATCTTTTCAATATTTTATATTTCTTTTCATGTCACTTATTCTTGTCTTGTTTCGAATTACTATGGTCATTATACATTTTATACCAGGATTCAGGACTAGATCTAATAGGACAGTTTGCCCTCCTTCAAATAATTAATTATTTATTAGGGTAAGCATCAGTCAAAATGAGTAGGAAAAAAAAATTGTATGATGTCCTCTGCTTCTACCCTAAATCCTTCATCTCAATGGATGGCATCTTTTCTCTCGATTTTCTTTCAGATCAAAATACTCATTCAAAATACATTGGAAGAAAATTTGTTCACCCTAAATTACTAATAAAATACTATCAACAGTATTAACAGTATTTATCTGTTTAATAAGAAACCAAATTAGAAGGCAAATTATAAACCTATTTGCAAGTTTCTTGAAAATACAAAGATAAAGCAACACGTTAAATGATGACATGAAGAAACTAAGACAAATCCAAGATGTGAAACATCCTATAAGATGACTGGATTTGATACCTGAAAAAGTCAAGACATGTGGTTAAAAAAAAAAAATTCACAAAGTCAATGCCAATAACTTTCCTTGTTTCTACTAAAGATTGCTCCTGAATTTCATGCATGATTTAACATATAAGAGGACACACATGAGTCCAGCAGGCAATGCAATGTTTAGTTAAGGGTGAATAATAACTCTCTTTCAAAATTTTTGATGATTGTCAACTATTTGAACACATCTCTACTTTTTTTCAAGGATATCCACCTGTTGTCTTCTATGATATTGTAACAGACTTCAATGTGAAAAAGTAACAGAAAGTGATTTATAACATCTTTGATGTGCCATAACATTTTAGCAAACTGAATTTGTTTTCACAATCATAAGTTTATAATAGTTTTTAGGGATGTCATTTTGGCACAGAGGCATTCCTTCACCAACAGTGCAAGAAGTGTCCTTTTTTACCCCACATCCTTGCCAACACTAGTTGTTTCTTGTTTGTTTATTATTTTAGCCATTCTGACAGGTATGAGTTGATGTCTCACTGCGGTTTTGATTTGCATCCCCCTAATGAGAGATATTGGGCATGTGTTTGATGACAATTTGTATGTCTTCTTTAGAGACATGTCTCTTCATGTCTTCAGCCCATTTTTTAATTGGCTATTTGGTCTTGAGTGTTGAGTTGTATCAGTTCTGTATAAATTTTGGATATTAACTCTATTAGATAGGTCATTTGAAAATATCTTCTCCTATTCAGTAGATTGTCTTTCAGTTTTGTTTTTTTCCTCTCTCCTAAAAATACTTCCTAATTTAACTTGGGGAAAAATATCTTGGAAGCTACTACAGGAGAAAAAATCCTAAAGTCTTTTTATGTAATTTACATATGCACACTTGCAAGTTGATGATATTATATTTTGAGATTAGAGAAAGAAAAAACCCTTCCCTTTAGAAAGAAAGACAACTTCAGGGAAGGAAAATATATATGGAATTCTTAAGGCACTTAAAACAAAATTTAAGAAACATCCAGTAGTTCAGATTTTCTGCATTAAAAATAACTTCATAGGGGATAAGAGAAAAAAGTTTATAGTAAAAATACTCTAGAATATTCTCTGTGCTACATATAACAGAATATCTTTGATATGCAGTAAATTTAAAACACTGATGTTCTCTGAACTTCTTAAAATATAACTTTTAAATAGTTCCACTAATAGAAAGAAAATGTATTAAAAACAGAATGGCTACTGTCCTAAACATCATAACTTTGGCCAAGTAGCAAACATTCAGTGTTGGAAAATACATTTTGAATGTTTATATAATGTAGCTGTATCTCTTCTGTGGAGATAGTTATTTGATAGATGAATGTAAGAGACACAGAAATGAAATATATAATTTTAGAATAAGCCTAGAATTAGGGATAACTTCTTTATTCATAACATAATACTTTTTCTATGTACCTTGCAATTTATGCATTGTATATAGATGTTTAAATTGTTGCTTTCCCTTCAAAGTGAAATCCTCCAAAGAATATTCTCTCCAGCTTAATTTGAGAGTTCAGGAGACATCTATAACACCTACGTGTTCAATTAATAGATAATTGTGATAGTTGTAAATTACCATTCACTGAACAATTTTTAACTGTTATTAAAACTTCTTAAGGAAACTTGTTGCTTAAAGTTTTGTTTTGTTTTGGTGATAGGAATCGTACTCTATAGAAATGGTATTTACAAGATTATATATTCCCTTGCTCATATATAGGATGAACAGAATACAGGACAAAAACACATGGCTGTGGGCCATGGTAAACTTTGGTACCTTTGATTAGACTTGATTCTGTTGGGCTAGGAGCTTTGCTCTGTGTCTGCTTTTGTCTACAGGTTTGTGATAAATACTTCCTGTTTCATATGGTAAATTTCTTCCAGGGATGCAGTCTTTAATTACAGGGATATCATAGATTTAGAATCATAAGGCATGCATACATTTGAATCCGGATATTGCATTCACTTAGTAGGAGCTTGGTTTAATTATAATCACTTTTGGAAATTCAGTTTTCTCTTCTGAAAAAATAAATTTAACAACACTTTCTTCCTATGACTCATTAAAAATTTAGATACAAAAGAAATTAATTCCAAGACTTGGAACATAGTAAATATCAAAAGGCTATTATTTGAATTAAGTAATAATTGTGAATAATATCATAGTTTATTGAAAGTGATTTACTATCGACATGAGAATTTATTAGCATGTCTTAATTTCAGAAGATATATAAACTTTGTAAACATGTATACATTTTCAGTAAAGAGAGAATATACATGCTTACATGAAATGGACAAGTAATTTGACACTTAAATAGTATCAAAAAGTAGAGAATTCAAGGTTAATGTTTAACTTTCAGGATAAATGTTGGTTACTTTGCTTATTAAGGAAGTTATATTTAAAATATAATAGGCATTTAATAATTTCCTATTGAATGAGCTAATGCATTATTTTTCAAAAGCCTATTTGCCCATATTGAAATCAAAGTAACTAGTATGCACTGTAAATCAGTGTTTATTTTATTTATAACACTGTATGCACTTAATTTTTTGCTGTTTCCTAAAATAGATCCTGTATGATACAGCAAATTAGTTCATCATTAACTAAAGTAACAAGACAAAAGGTATACCAAAACAGCGAAAAGGAAATGATTAACTCAAAAACTTTTTTTCCTTCTAATTATAAAAGTTAGAGCATAAAAAGTGTTGGACAAAGATTAAAGAAAACATGCCTTTAAATATGTTTTATCAAGTATGCAGAAATCTTAGAAAAACAACCAAAATATAGTCTTTAAAAACTACTTGCAAGAAGCTACCATAATTAGACTTGGAATATTTCCACTTAACTCTGTAATAGCACTTTTAAAAGCCATTTATAAATAACTTTACCATGAGGAAAAGTGGGGACAGTGTGATATAAGAGAAAATTTCAAATATTGGAAAAAGAAAGGGCGCCTGGGTGGCTCAGTCAGTTAAGAGTCCCACGTCGGCTCAGGTCATCTCACACTCATAGGTTTGAGCCCCGTGTCAGGCTTCGTGCTGACCACTCAGAGTCGGGAGCCTGTCTTCGGATTCTGTGTCTCCTTCTCTCTCTGACCCTCCTCTGTTCACACTTTCTCTCTTTCTCTCTCAAAAATAAATGAAAACATTTAAAAAATTGAAAAAAGAGGACTTAGGTCCTATTCCTGAATGTGCCCCTAACTGCCCGTGTCTTGGGAAATTTTCATGCATCAAGCAGAACATGATTCTTATCATTTTAATGAGACTATGTTAAAAAAAAAATGAAGCCATCTAGCAATGGAGTTTCAGAACAAGGTGTGTCATTCTTCACCACATTCTTATGAGTTAAGAACTGCTATAACCCCTACATTCTAGATCAGGAAACATGGCCCTAAATCATTGGAATAAGTTGTTAAATATGTATACTCACACATCAACACATGTCCAAAGTGGTTTGAATCTTTTGTTTCAAAGTTAAATGAATGTTAAATTTTCTATGTAATTTCTGTCAAGAATTCTATGTTTGTCTTATCAGAAAGTTAGGAGCTTGAAATGATACAGTTCACATCCAAGGCTCCTGAGTTCAAGCCCGGTGTTGGGCTCTGTGCTGACAGCTCAGAGCCTGGAGCCTGCTTCAGATTCTGTATCTCCCTCTCTCTCTGTCCCTCCGTCACTCACGCTCTTTCTCTCTCCCTCTCAGAATAAATAAACATTAAAATAAAAAAACCCTCTTCTTTATTTATTTTATTCCTAATGCTCATCATACTTTTACACAGCTACTTTTTGAGGACTCATACTTAATTAAAATGTCTCCTCATTCCTTTTTGTAAAAAATCAGGCAGGGCTGATAATACTCTCGCAACCACTGTTCGCTGCTTCATCATCCACTCAGTTGAGAAGGTCCATGCTGAACTATTGTATAGCACAAAATTAAATCTGAATACATTTGAAAACATTTCCATTTTTCAGCCTCATTTTAAAAAGTTCTTCTTTCTTTTTTAAATCTTCTATTTATCCTTTTATATGGAAGGTCATTTTGTCCATATGGTGATTGGCCCTATGCAAGTAAAAACTATGAGATTCTATTAAAAAAATGGATTACATACATCATTGGTTCTTAACCCTAGCTGCATATTAAAATCACCTTGGAATTTTAAGGAAATACTTATGCCCTTGCTCTACCATTACCAATTCTGATATAAGTAGTCTGTCATGGAACCTAGACATTAATATTGTTTGAATATGCCCCTGGTGAATCTGATACTATGATATGTAGAATCAAGCATCCCTTACATATTCACTGGAAATTTTATATGGTTAAACCTAATAGATTATCTTATTTACTTCTCAAAACCATGATATTTCATAGTATTCTGATATAGAAATTATTATCTCCATTTTCCAAATTTGGAAATATAGGATTATATAAACTAAATGACTCAACCATTATACTAGATTATATAATCAGAAAGCAGTGGCTCTTGATTTGAAATATGCAAATATTATCAATGAAAAATGCATTATCTTCAGCTAAATTTGCTAAAGCAAGAATGCAATAATCATATAGGAAAATGTACAGCAAATTTAGAATGATAAAGCTGGAAATAAAAAAAAGTTTTTTTGTTGTCCTTAGTTTTATAACTAAGAACAACAAAAAAAATCACAAGTAATAACAACAAAAAACTAACAATAACACTAGTCACATGCATTACTGAACTACAAACATTATGATTAATCAAGACTTAATTCTCATAAGAAACTGAGTAAACTGCATTTATTGATATTGTTCTTTACTATGGAAGATTCTACAGTTGTCAGTTTATTTGATAAGTATCATATGTACTTGACAATAATTTTCTATGCTTATTTCCTAAGATTTTACACTGGATTTCCAAGCATTGCCATCTGAATTAACAATACCTTTCTAGAAAGACGATACTCAATTTATTCTACTTTCTACTAGATTTTTACCTAGAGATGTAATTTCAAGTCAACATCCCATGAAGAAAGAAAAGTTTTGCTGCTGCTATAATTGTAAAAAACAAAAACAACAAAACAAAACAAATAAACACAAAACTTAACTGTGAACTTGAGACCTGTTACAGGCACTGGAAAATTTCCAAAATAGTCACAAAAGTGTACCATAATGGGAATAATAAAAGCAAGACATTTACCTCATGGGAATCTCTGAATGTGTTGCTGTCGTGGGCATAGTCTAAATTTAGCTCTTTATAATTTCTGCACTTATGGCTGAAGTTACAAACCATATGGTGATAGAGAAAATTAGCCATAATTTAAAGAACCAGCCAAAAAGCTTTGCTTATTTCAGCCAACAAAAGTCTCTTCCATAAAAGTATCTGGTCACAACACAGCCCATCAAATGATATATTATTCTGACTTTGGTATTATTGCTCATTTGTTTAATTCATGTTAGAAGTCATTTAACTTTTTCAGAGAAAAGGCAAAGCATAACAAAATCAAAGCTATAATACAAATTTTCAAGTCTTTGAGCTAAAAAACTAAGATCCAGCCAATTTGTTAGTATTTGGCAGATATTAATGAAATAAAAACAGAAATTTGGATGGAATGAAAATAACACCACCATAATCTGTTGGTATTTAGGTTGAGCATCATTTGAGCAAAGGTATGTTTTGATAAATACTGATTGTTCAAAATCTCCCCACTATTTTTGTTGTTCTAAAAAGGTAATTTCTATCAGTAAGAAAATGTAACAAAAATTATTTAAATACATTAAAATTCAAAAGAATTGTTAGAAATTATTTAAAACGTTTAAAGAAATCAGGTATACATGTCCTTTATAAGGGAAGTAGCTATTTCAATGATAAACCAACCATAGGATGAGACTGTCTTGTTAATGTTCTACTTCCGAACTGATTTCCCTCATCTGTATTCTTTTTAGCCTGTTTTTTTTTTTTCTTTGAGAGACAGAGAGAGATAGCACGAGCAGGGGAGGGAGACAGAGAGAGAGGGAGACACAGAATCTGAAACAGGCTCCAGGCTCTCAGCTGTCAGCACAGAGCCCGACGCGGGGCTAGAACCCATGAATCATGAGATCATGACCTGAGCCAAAGCTGGACGCTTAATCAACTGAGGCACCCAGGTGCCCCCCTCCCCCACCCCGCCATCTGTATTCTTATATAACTCCACTTGCTGACTCAAGCTGGAGATATTCATTCAAACTGTAGGAGCTCCTATAGCCTAGCATACCCTTCCTTCAAACTGGTATAAGACTTATTTTAATACACAGATGTAACTATTTAAGACTTAAACTTCTAATATCTTATAGATAGATACCAGATATCAGAACTTCCATAACATGCTATATATGTTTATTGCGCTTTCTATGTGCCAGCTGCTGTCCTTGGTGCTGAAGATCCTGTGGTGTAGCCCGCACAAGGGCTGCAAGGGGGACACTTGAGACTGAGTGTTCAGAAATGCTTCTCTGAAGAGAAAATTGTTAGAGCACAGACATGAAATAATGAGAATGAGCAATCGATTGCAAAGAAGAGTGATCTATGCCCAGAGCATAGCAGGAGCATAGCTCCTATGGTGAGCATGAGTTTTTTGAGCAATGAAAAAGAGATCCAGTTGACAAGAATATTTTTAAACTAGGAAATAATGCTAAGACATACAGCCAGCAAGATAAGAAGTGACTAAACATGCCATGTAGGCATGCAGAAGAAGGGGGTTTGGATCTTTTTTTCTAATAGCAATAGAACGCTATTAGAGCATTTTAAGAAGGAGATCTGGCTGATATTTTAAAAGATCTCTCTGACTGCTCTGTGGGGAGGGGATTATATGGAGAAATGTGAAGAAAGGTGAAAACCTAACTGGCATTTAGAGGTTTCAGGAGGTGAATACTTAATTTTATTTCTTAGTAAATCTAGTTTTAATGCCACACGCAGTGCCTATTGAGTTATTCTAAAGTAATTCTTGATATAAATTTTACATTTCCTTCTAATGTAGGGTTTTTCAAAGTATGATCCTGAGACTATATAAAAATCATTTGCCTCATTAGTTAGAGATGCAGATTCTTTGACTTCATCTCATACTTTTTGAATTAGTCTCTGGGAATGGGTCCAGAGAATATATATTTTTAAATGATCTACTCAGGTGCCTTTTATGCATAGGAACATTTGATAACATTGTTCATAGGAATGGTTGTTCCTACAATGTAGAGATGACAGTAATACCACGGAAGGCTGCCAACAGAATAGGATCTTTGAACTGAACCTTGAATCAGAAGTCGATGTGTTCCAATTTGAAGGGAGTATGGGTGAGGCACCTGGGTGGCTCATTCGGTTGAGCACCCGACTTTGGCTCAGGTCGTAATCTCAGGTTTGTAGGTTTGTGCCTTGGGTCGAGCTCTATGCTGACAGCTCAGAGCCTGGAGCCTGCTTCAGATTCTGTGTCTCCCTCTCTCTCTGCCCCACCTCCCCCATTCATGCTCTGTTTCTCGCTGCTTCAATAATAAATAAACATCAAAAAAATTTTAAATAAAATAAAAAAAGAAGGGAGTGTGAGAAAATTCATTTCCATAAAGCAAGATACAGGATTAAAGATTATCAGGTATGGGTCAGAGAGGAAATTCATCATGATTAGATCTCAGGAAATTAGGAAAGCAGTGCTGGGGTAGGAGAAAGAAACTAACACTAGGAAAATTTGGATCCCACAAATTTATGAATTTGCAACTTGGCAAAGATCCAGGTCCCAAAGTCTTTTATAATCACCACATTTATAAATAATAATGGGTAATAAAACATTACAGGGAAAAGTATGTTGCAAATACCTAATGTGGATCAAAAATATTATGTTTTTTTACTCCCATTATTCACAGAGTAAGTAGTTATGTCAAATCCCTACGGACACCCTGCAGTAGAGAAAAAGAAACATTTTAGGATCACTTGACACAAATTAACTCATCTAAACTTCAAAATAACCTTATGAAATAGATGTTTTTATTATTCCCATATTATTAATATGACACCAGAAAAGTTTAATAAAACAGAGTTGATCTACTCATCTAACCAATTTTGTTATGTGGTTGTCTGATTTACTGTGAATCTATGAAATATAGAGTGTATGTCCACTGTGAATGTATGGAATGGTAGGCTTTCTTATTCACCAGGCATTGGATAACTTACAAGTCATCTCTGGTTAGATGTTTACCTTGGGAAAGTTATTTATTCTCTGTCTAAAGGAATTTTCTTATAAAACATCAACTTAATAGTTTTGCTGTAAGGATTAAATGATAAAATATACTCTAACCTTCTGATTCTATGCCTGACACCTAAGCAGCCATAGATCATCTCCATTGCTTTAACCTCCTGACCCTTTGTAAACAGCTTTTAATAAAATATTATTTTTATTATTATTCTATTTTTTTAAGAAAGAGATAGAGTACTCATGGGGGAGGTACAGAGAGAGAGGCAGACACAGAATCTGAATTAGGCTCCAGGCTCTGAGCTGTCAGCACAGAGCCCAATGGGGGGCTTGAACCCATGAACTGTGAGGTCATGCACTAGGCCAAAGTGAGATGCTTAACTGACTTACCCACCCAGGCACCCCAATAAAATATTATTAATTAGTATCAATTCACATTTACTTATCTATAAAATTTAACACATTCAAATATTATTCTCAGTGTTTGTCTTTAAGTCATCTTCCTTTCTAGTCTCTTTATACTCAGCATTTACTGGTTTTACACTCTTCTTACTATCACTTTAGTCTGTTTCTTTTAGCAGAGATTTTGTCCACCATTTTGTTGGCAAAATCCGTGTTATGCTTCTGAAGCCAAAATAAGTTTCACACTAAATATTGAATGATAATTCAACTCTGTTGTCCTTTGTACTATTAATAAAATACTATCCACAGGATATTCCAAACATCTTTGAACATTTACTATAAAATATATATGTGTTTATATGTGTCCCCATAATACATCATCTGAAAATCACACATTTTGATATTACATGTATGTAAACTATTGTGTTTATGTTATTAAAACTAGATGCATAAATAATTTTAATCATAATTTTCACATATAAAATAGAACACTATCTTCTTTCAAATATATCCCTTTTACTACATTTTGAGCTTAATTAATTTAACATTATGACACATTAAGAGTCTAGGACAATTCTAGAGTAATAAAGATATACTACTTATATGTTCTTTAACTTTAGGAATATCAAGAGAGAAATAAATGCCAAACAACCGCCAAGAAATTGGGACATGTTCACTCTGTGGATATAATTAAATATTCCCATGTTATAGCCCATTAAGCATTTGCTATTTCTTGCTATAGGATAGGTGCATGAGTTAAATATATAAATTTATATACAAGTAAATTCTACAACAAGCAAATGTATATATAGAAAAAGAGAGGGAGAGGGAGAATAAGAGAAACTAAAGAATGGGAGGGAAAGAGGGAGGAAGAGGGGGAAAGAGAGAGGGAGGGAGAGGGAAGGAGAGAGAGAGAGAGAGAGAGAGAGAGAGAGAGACAGAATTAGAGACTTTAAAAATACCTCCATATTAAAGATAGCTATGATCAGTAAGTAAAACCTGCAACAGAGTATTAAGTGTTAAGATGCTGAAATCCTAGATAGATTGCAGGAATGAAATAGATGCCACTACATTTTTTGTTTAGCAGTAAAGTAGGAATAAAAAGAACATAAAATTCTTGTGTTTGATTGATATACCAACACGATGACTAAACAGAGCTGCAAGTAACAGCTGTAAATAACATCAGGTACTTCTAAAGCAGAGCCACCTTCCGCAAAGGCAGAATTATTATGTAATTATATCTACTTTTCCAAGTTACAAACTATTCCCTGGCAGGGATCCACTTCTTCATTCATTGCAATTCAATATAATTTGAGCTGCTAAGGTAAAGTGTCTCCCGGCAGGAGGCTGCAAATGAATCCTGCTGATGCTTTTATTACTACTGATTCAGACTGTTCAGCCCAACACTCCAACAACTCCAGCGCTTGGGGAAGTGTTCGCAAGTGGTTTATTTTGAAACAGAGCAGAGAACCGCACCAGGATAGAAAATCAGGGATCCAGTTAGAGTCATACCAACATGCAGTTTGTGGTAACAGTACCAGAGTTGATTGCATGCAGTTTTTCAATTTCTCTAACTGGTTTATATCATCAATAAAAACTTAAAATCCATCTCCAACTAAAATGAAAATGAACTATTGGAAGGCTGACATTTTCTTTGTTGTGTATTACTTATTTCTTTTTTTGGGGTGGGAGTATTTTTGTGTTGCTTTGTTTTGTTGTTGACTTTTTATCTCTTTTTCTTTTTATCTACCAAAACAGAACTGTAGAATTTTAGTGCATAAGAAATCCATAATTATCTTCATTCGAGCACCTCTGGATGAATTATATCTCATATGCTGTAGCTATACAATTGGTCATATCATAGGTACATAATGTAGAATACTAAAATGGCTAACCTATTTTGATTCAAATAGCCCTTTTAAAAATTTTTACATGATTCTTTAATTAACATTATCTATAGAAAGTATCACTTTTCCATAGTTATGAGTTCCTTTGTATGTTGATGCATATACATGAATATAATATATGGAAACACACATAATTAGAATCTTGTAGGAAAACCAGTCAGGACCCATTCCAAATTAGTAGTCTGCACTTTAATGTGTATCTCAGCTGCAAACGTGAGAGGAAGCAGAAAGCGTTACAAAGCCAGCATCTGTAAGAAAACGTACAGATGAATTATATTCAGTAATAGGAGGGTCATTTTACTGACCTTGTGAACAACATTGAATCTAAGTGTCAGACAGAAGGTTTCCAAACATCCACAAGATAATGAAGGGATATTTACCAAAAAATCATTTAATTAAAGTTTACTTTATTGCTGCTATCTTAAAAGTGTTACATAAGCTTTTTTTGCTTTTTTTTTAGTCTCGTACTATAGCTAATGAAAGCAATTTAACTACAATTCTTATGCGCTATTCAATAAAAACCTCTCTAGTTTGACCCGATAGTCTCTACAAACTATGTAAAGGACCAGGCCCTTTAGCTATGATGCTTTAATATGATCTATAGTGACCAGTTTCATTTCTGCCCTCGGTGATTGAAGCCAGACTATGCACTGACTGGATTTGCCAGCAGGCAATTTCAACTTCGCTTTCATGTATATCCAACTGCTTTTAAGGAAAGTATGGCAGGGGGAGGGGGGATGTGGAATCATTAATGATAGTATTCACTATGCTAAAAGTGAGAAAAAAAGATATTCATAGAAACAATTACAGTTCCTGCAGTTTACAGACTTTGAGTTAATAATTGATATTTTTCAACTACACAAGAAACTTTTTCCACCATTATCATTAACTGGCCCAGTAATTACTATTTTATTGACAATATTTTTAGAAAATCAGCTAAAATTATAATAAAATATTAAAAATTAAATGATGGGCTATAAATATCTCTCTGGAAATAGCTTCCATTACTTTCCAAGTGTAAGAAGATATAACTCAGTCATGGTTGTCTTTTTTTTTTTTTTGAGAAAAAGAAAGATAATTACCCTTCATGGGTGAGACATTTGATTTATTCTACTGAGATTCATTTCATTTCATTGTAAATTAAACTGTTTAATTCAACATTTTCAGTACTACCTGCTACTGAAGGGACATCAGTGATGACTAAGAGTGAGTTGATAGATCAGCTATATTCATATTAACTAGGATATTTTTAATTATTTTCATAAGGTGAGCTTGATATCATTTAATCTTTCTCCTTTCTTATGACCTTTCAATTTAACTAGAAAGCATGCTGTAACTGAATATCTCCAAACATGTACTGTGTAAAATAATACTCCACTATTTAGGTTTTATCCAAACCAATTAAGAATATCTGTTTAATTTCTAAGTATCTATTATAAACCTGACATGGACTTATTTTATTAAAACATATGTAGGTTTAGAATTATTATCTGCCTTATGATTTTAAAATAGCATTGTATAATTTCAAAGAATTTTTCTTCATATGTAATTTTCAAAAATGAATAAAAGTAGGACAAAAGCATCTATCAATTACATTTCAATGTAAGTAAATATTGAAGGCAATACATTAAAAAACATTTAAAGTCAGTGTTCAATATTTAATTAAAGTAAAACACAGAGTAACTTTGTTCTAATATCTGTCACAGTACTTAAATCCATTGTAAATGTCGATAGCTCACAGCACAGGATAAAAGTTTATTGTTTATATAAAGTTAAAAAGTATTATAGGCACCTTCTCAAATATGCTAAATCTTCTCCATTTTCAGCCCATTTTAAACATTGCCACTCAGTACTATGCATAATATACTTCCAGAAAGTTGACATTCTTACTTATAAGGTGCACATTTAGCCTGCTCATTTCTACAATTTTAAAGGGTACATAGGTGCTTATCCTCAATGAGTAATAGAAGGCATTAAAAACTATTCCAGGGGCATGTGGTTGGCTCAGTCAGTTAATCATCTGACTGTGGATTTCAGTTCATGTCATGATCTCATGGTTAATGGAATTGAGCCTTGCATAGGACTCTGCACCGTCCCAGTGCCTGCTTGCGATTCCCTTTCTCCCACTCACTGTCCCTCCTCTGCTTGCATTTTCTCTCTCTCTTTCTCTCTATCTCTCTCAAAATAAATAAACTTAAAAAATTATTCCTTTGTGTGAAATTAATCATTGTAAAGGTGACCATAAAATACCTGTCTACTTATGCTCGTGCATACGTACAGATTCAAGAAAGTCTATAAAATCAACTGTAAAAGATGCAAAAAATAGCAAAACAAAAATAGAAACTGAATAATAAAATGATACCAGAGCAAATAAATTACAGATATGCATGCTGAAGTCCTGCCAAAGGACTCAAGTTAGGTAAAGAATTTGGATGTCAGTAGCAGCAGCAGCAATAGCAGGCTTAAAACTATTCATTGAGCAATTTTAGGGGTGATAGAGGTGTTGCCAGCTACCTTATGTGGTCAGTGTGTCTTCATTTATTCCTTATGTAAATCCTGTGAGGAGAGAAGTGTATCTATTTGTCTATTTTACAGGTGAGGAAACTGAAGTTTTGATTAGAAAGTGGTCCAATATTACGCTGATATTTGAACCCACATCTGTCTGATTATGACATTCATAGATCTTCCTCAATCTACTACATGAACTCACAATAAACACTGTTCATGAGACAGAAATATTTCTCCAGTTGATCTTTATAGACAGTAAATGGTGTACAAGCAGCAGTGGATTATAACTTCTCCAAGATCCTAAAGTAAATTTAAAGACCAGTCTGGATGAGTCGTTCTTGATGTGTCCCTCCATACCAGGCAGGAGTATAACACAAATATGAGCTTTGATAAAAGCATTCAATGAAGAGCTAACTCATTATGTACCAGGTCCACAACTGTCAAAGAGTTTGGCTTGAATTAGGGACATTACAAATGTGTATTTTTAAAATTAATTGAACTTTAGCAGAAATTGTCCAATTGAAGTTTGAAATTATTGTCGTCAAATAACCTCAGTGTAGGTAGTATATCCACATATGCAATGTCTATATTAAGCAAAGTGACTTGTCAAACTGCCATAAACATCTGTTACAAAGTAAATCTCTGTATACCTACATGACTTAATTGTCCGGCTACTTAGTGTTTTCAAATACTCAAATTCAATATTGAAGAATTATGCAATATGTTTTGATAAAGTAGTTGACCTGAAGAAAAGATTTCTGACAATTGTCTAATGTAATGAAACCACTAAATTCAGCTGGCGATTGAAAACACTCTAATTATAGCAAGGAAAACTGGTCTCAAAATAAAGCAATACAGGGGCACCTGGGTGGCTCATTTGGTTAAGTGTCTAGATTTTGGCTCACGTCATGATCTCATGGTTCATGGGATTAAGTTGCAAGTTTGGCTTTGCACTGACAGAGCAGAACCTGCTTGGAATTCTCTGCTTCCCCCTCTGTCTGCCCCTCCCCACTTGCACATGTGCAGGCACATGCTCCCTCTTTCGCTCTCACTCTAAGTAAGTAAATAAATGTAGAAAAAAAAATAAAGGGGCACCTTAGTGGCTCAGTCAGTTAAGTGCCTGGCTCTTGATTTTGGCTCAGGTCATCATCTCACATTTTGGGAGTTCAAGCCCCGCATGGGGCTCCGTGCTGATGGTGCAGAGCCTGCTGGGGATTCTCTCTCTCCCCCCTTCTCTCTGACCCTTCAGCTCACTCACTCTCTCTCTCTCAAATAAATAAATAAACTAAAAATAAATTAATTAATATACCTAACTCTCTTTCTTTGGTAAGGACTTTGATCCACAGTGATTCCATAATTACTTGTCTTAGAAGAAAAAGGAGACAAGTATAAAACCTCCAACTATTTATTATCCCTTTGGACTACTCATGCAATAAAATACTCTTGAAATAACTGTTTCAAAGGGAGTTGTGAATGAAAATGTCTTACAAATTAATATTGCTAGCTGATTAATGTTATTTCAATTGACATTGGTGGTGTATTTTAAATTGTTTTCCAGTGTAAGGACACAAGCTCCCACAAAATAAGAACTCAATATAAGAAGAGTGTGATGTCTCTCTATCCATGCCATCTGCTCCCTGATCTCACCCTGTCTTCTCTTAGCTAAGTACCCTTCATGTACTCTCAACCCAAGCATCTCACACTTAATATCATGTGCCTGCATCATTCAATTTTTATGCTTATAATCCGCTTGTTTGGTATTTGGAAAGAGAAGTATATCTAGCATTGATATTGATCCTTATCTGGTCAAAATAATACCTTCTCATTAAAAATTGAATCAAGAGGCTTTAGTAAACATGATATATTTACGCTTAGTAAATATATCTTTTTAGTAAAAAGTAGATACATATTCTCATCAAAAAGTTTAACCCTGCAAACCTGAATAGGGCATATGCCTCCTACTGAGCAAAGTGAATATCAGTGTCATCAGAGTAAGCCATCTCAGGCGCTAAATGCTGAGTAGAAGTTGTATGAAGTTAACATGTGCAATGAAAAATGAAATACCTTTTTGCTAGTTGTGGTAAATTGCATTTGGTTCACAATTCTTCCTTCCCTCCTAGCCCACACTAAAACTTTACTGCTCATGGACTATACTTCACTGCCCCACTGATTTTGGACATGGACATTTGATTTGCTTTGACCTGTAGAATGTGGGCTGATATAAAACATGTTGCCTTACCAGCAACTTCAAAGGCAGTTGTATAATTCCTCTTGGCCTCTCTCACTCCTGCCATGCACATGGGAAGTTCTTGCTCTAGTACCCTGCTGATCCTTCAGACTGGACCCAAGAATAAGAGACCTGTGAGTCCGGCCTGACCCCCACCAGTAGCCAGTAACACTGGTCACAAATATAGCGAGGCTTTTGAAAACAAGTGGAGAGTGGAAAGGGCAGAGAGGGGTGGAGAGTATGATCATTTGAATCACCATCGTAAGTTTGATCATTATATTTCTGTCTAAATAGTGGAAGAAAGTAAAATCAGTAGGTTTAGGTTAACATTTATTGAAGGGGAAAATGTGATTAAAAATAGTAAAATACTCAGAGTAAGAATTAACTACAACAAGCAACTAAAAGAACTAGTAGATGATTCCATAGGATAACTTTCAGTAGAAAAATGTGTAAACAAAGTTAGAAAAAACATACATGATATCATCAAATCTAAATGAACAAAACTACTATAGAAGTATATAAAGATAACCTATTCTTATCATGTTGCTTAGATTCACAACATTCTTTTAATTTGAGGATGATAAATTAGTTTGGTCCATAAAACAAGATGGGAATTATAATAGAAAATAATCGAAGTTTTATATTTTAAGACAGCATATACTGTGTTGCTTACATAGTAAACTATTTCTCTGCCTCCTCCACCCCCTCCCCACCAAAAAAAGTGCCCCAGACCATTATTTGTGGTGATGGAGGAACTTCTATCTATAAAATCTATTTGTAAGAAGTCAAATTGTTTCTATCCATATATAAGCCATCTATCATGTAAGGTAAGTAATTGAATTTTTAATTTTCTAAGTTCAGTTTCATATGTATTCAAATCTTTCATTTACCAGTTTTAAACTTAAATATATACTTTCATTTTGTAAGACTAAAGTAACCCTTGGAGAAGATGTAAGCAATGGAATGCAAATTGCAAATTCTTTTGTGCTCTTGTTGTATAGTGTTTACTCACTTTTCACCTTGTTATCTACAAAACATGAAAACGCCTAGGTAGGCACAGCACATCAGTCTGACAAGTTGTCATCATGCTCAGGCCAGGGCTGGTTTTGTGATTGCCTGATGTGTCAAAAACATTGTGATGGATTAAAAAAAAAATCTCAAAACCCTGTGTTCATTATCCAAATCATAGGATTTTGTCCGATTTCCAAGGAAAAAGAAAATAAAAAAAAGAGTTTAAGCAAAGCAATTTAGTAGAAATGAATCTCTGTCCAGAACCAACTTGAGTGTATTTTATTACAGGATTTCACTGTTACAACAGAGTATAATAATTGTACTGAACCTAAAAGGATGTATACAGTCATAGTGCTTTCATCTAAATTATTTTCTATTAAATATACTGGATAAAACAAATCTAATAAGAATTTAATGCAAATTATCAGTTAGTTATTGATTTTAACAGGTAGCATGCTCATTCATTTGATATCCCCTTAGAATTACTATCTCCCTATTTATTTTAAAATATTTCATTCATGAAGAGACATTATTGCCTCTTATTTAAGAAACAACTCATAGAACTTGAAAGCAGCTTCTATAGGACTGGTTTACACCAGTCTTGAAACATAATCCATTATCTTACTCATTAAAAAAAAATCTGTCAAACATAGTTTTTGATAATATGACAGCTCCTAGTTGTATACTTGATTGTGTTACAATGTAACTTGAAAACCATTGCATATTTCTGTCAGAACGTAGGCCAATTTAGTACTAGTGACAAGACTAGAGTGCCATTATTAGAGAGTATCTATAGCTAAAAGTTATCTTGAAGCATCCTTCTTTCAGCTTGATTTCCTTTTTTTAAAAAATAACAAAGAACAAAATACTTAAAAAGTGAAAGTCATTGGGAAGTGGATTTCACCTCAAAATAACATTTTAACAAATAGAATTAACTAAAAAAGGATGGACTCCTATGTGAAACAGCATCTCTCCAAAAGTTAGAGGTATTTGACTCAAGACAGAGACAATCCATCAGCACAGTCAGATAAAAATATAGCAGCACTGGAAAGAGAGGGGGCTAGATTAATCTTATCATCATGGAAATTTTTTAATTGTAGCAATTCCCTAGAACCAATACTCCATATTATAATCCAGATTATATACAATCATTGAAAAGATGTTGTGAGGCTGGGACAAATACCTAAAATCTAAACTTTCCTTTTAAATTATATAGTTTTGTTATAGTTGCTGGCTGGCACTGAGAGAATGGACTATTAGGTGAAAAATAAAAATCACTATTTAAAATTTTATATCTGAAATTATAAATGATTCTTAAAGGGATTTTCATTAATTATAAGTTATTTCTTTTATAATAGCCCCAATATTATCTCTTTTTTCTCTCTCTTTGTCTCTCTCCATCTACCATCCTTATATATGTTTGTGTGTGTGTGCGTATAACAATTTATTGCTTGCTAAAATAATTTTGTATATAAAAAATTCTTATTTTTATGCTAACTTTTATAATGCACATTTCTACAGTGAAATACAAACCAAATAATAAAACTGTCTTGTTTATTTGATTACGCTATTTTATGTTCCTTGTTTCAAAATAGTACATGATATAAATATTTCTAGTTGTTCATCCTAATATCATCTCTTTAGCTTTAATTCCATTCCATGTGAATTCATCACTTTGGTACCCATGGACTTGACAAAAGAGAGGATATTGGGCTATTGGACATGAGTCAATTCTGCCTGCCAATAGCTTAAAACTTTGGCATCGTATTCAGAGTGTCTGTTCATGCATTTGAGCAAAACTATCACTTTCATGAAAAGACATTTAATCACACTTTGTGTTTGGTTTTGTATAATAGATTGCAAAATGATTTTTATCAGTTCATAGGTTGGTTTGTGTTTTCCTTTTTAAAATTTCTGACAGTATGGGCTTTAGGAGATTTAGTTACAAATTCTCTTTGCTCTTATATAAGCAATGTTGATTTTATGTTACTCACTAACGTACACTGAGAATCAGGGCCGGAGGTAGTGGTAGAATTCTTCTTTAAAGATAAGATGCTTGATCACACTATTTAAATATCTCTTTCTGAGGGATGAAAGTAATTTTTAGAGCCTCCTCATGAGTTTAAAAGAAACACATTTCTAGAAAAGGAACAGGGAAGAATAAGTAAGTGATCTTCATTGTATCTTAATACTCAGTTGTCTTTCGATACCAACTCTCAAAATAACAATAATGGATCAGATTCAGATAAGCCAGGTTCTTCCCTCAGAAAGCTTATAGTCAAAAACTCAAGCTGAATTCAGCATATGGTATCAAGTGTGAGGCAGTGATGCATTGATCTACATGGAACAAAGGATTTTTTCAGTGAAATGGAAAGAATATTGACAAAATAAGGATGGCACTGCAATTGGTTTAAAGGGACTACTTCCTAGGTGCCTGGATGGCTTAGATTGGCTGAGTGTCTGATTCTCGGTTTCAGTGTAGGTCATGATCCCAGGATCGTGGATGGAACTCTACCTTGGGCTCTGCAGGGAGCCTGCCTGGGATTCTTTCTCTCTCTCTCTCTCCCTCTGTCCCTCATCCCTGTTCACATGTGCTCTCATTCTCTTTCTCTCTCTCTCTCTCTCTCTCTCTCTCTCTCTCTCTCTCTCTCTCTCAAAAAAAGGATTATTTTCTTATTTCTTCTGTCAATTTCTCCTTCTCTTCCTTGCCTTGCTTTCTTTCTTGACACTTCAAGTTCTCATAGCATCTTTTTTTTCTTATAGCATCCTTTCTTTTCCCTAAATAATTTCTAACAAGTATATATCTTAGATCTGAAGTTTTTAGAGTCCTAAAATATGTTTTGTTTTCCTTCCTGGTTTATAACTTTACATGCTCTCTGGTACTCTGGTATTAATCTTTGTCTGGCTAATATTTTTGGAATGAGATGAAGATATATGTATGAGGAAATAATAATTGCTTTCCTTGTTGAGCACATAAAATGTGCCAGGCACTTGTATGGCCTCATTACTATCGTCATCTTACTAGGCAGGAAGTTAAGTAAATTATCTAAAATTAACAACTAATAAGTGGATTAAAACTCAGTCATAATTACTGGATTCCATGCTCTTAACCACTGTGTTAAGCACTAGCAGGTGTAGTTTAATGAGGGGCTAGGATTCACACCACACACTGGGGAATTGCAACAGATAGTATGCATAATGAAAGGTCGGATCTGAATACAAGAGTGAATAGGCTGTCAGAGGACACTAGTGCTCTCCCAATTGCATGGGAAGTATTCTTGAATCTGAGTCTTTATTTTGAGGATAAATAATCTAGCAATTTGGCATGGAAGCTACAAAGAGAGTCCCGCGTTTTTCAGTTACTTTGATAACAATAAAATCTTACTTTGCTAAAAGAAATTTGAGAGAATAAAGCAATTGGTCAAATAGGGTTCTCTTTTAAGAGAATTGCATTTCTCTGCAATGAGAAAAAAGGACAAGGGGGGTACATGTGCTGTTTTGTTCTCTGGGGTTTTTCAATGTGATTTTTTTAGGAAAAATTTTTGTTATTGTTCTTTGTAAGACCTAAAAATATAGATGTATTAATTTTATTGCTGAACACAGATGCTGAAGAAAATTTAAAATTCTAATAATGCCAAAGACTTCAAGTATCTAAATTCCTTTGCCTATTCAGCTTTATTTTTAAATGAATATCTGTTCACTTTCCCAAAAGATTTGTTTTCCTTGTTTATTATGCTACATATACTCTAAATTCAGTTAACATACATAAAAATTAAATGATTTTTGAAATTGTTATTTATGGAAATAATTTTATTGGTTTCCATTTTTGACATACCTAAATGCTTATATTTAAAAAATATCTTAATTTTTCGCTGAAATTACTTATGTGAACATAGGTGTTAAGAATTGTTAAGAGGCAGCTTTACCCCCATGATAGGGAGACAGAAAAACACACATGTGAGCACACACACATGTTTGGGTCTCTATGACCTCAATGTCAGGAGCAACACTGATATTTATAAAGTATCAATATGCAATTTTCCATTAAAGTCAGGGAGAAAACAGAACTCTGTCAATCTATTAAAACATAAATTCTAACTGAAATTTAAAAATGCTAAGTAAGCAGTTTGAGAGGTTGACTACTTATTGGGAAAAAGAAAAGTTAAAACTAAGGACATCTTATTTCACAAAAAGTGAATCATTAAAAATTCCCTGATTACTATCCCTTGAACGTGAGTGATAAGGAATCACTGGTTCGACACACACTGAGATGACAAACAGGTGCTCCTCTCATGAATCCTGTTGAGTAGAATTTTATGATGGAATGAATAACAAAAATATAAATCATTTGTACATATCAAGTATAGCAAGGTTTCAGGGAAGGGCTAGGTGTGTATGTGTTGGTGTGCACATGCAAATATATATCAAGGTAAAGAACTACTTAAGTCAACCAAATGTCTGGACTCAGATAACCTTTTGTAAATCAATTTAGGAGGACAAAGACTAGAATTTACAAAGGTAGGTAAGAGTATCAAACAAAGGTAGAAAAAATACTAATTTTTAACAATATAGAAACAAAATATCTTTTATTTCATTGTTGCTATTTTATTACTTAAATTACTACAATGACTTTCCTAGCTATAGTGTGCCATTGAATAATGGAAGTTGAGAAGGTCGGTGTGATTCTTTCCCCCCTAACTTCACCTGAAGTTCATCATATTCAGACTTTTCTTTAACGTTGACTTACTTATTTTGCGAGAGGAAGCAAGTGACTGTGAGTGGGGGAGAGGCAGAGACAGAGAGACAGAGGGAGAGAGAAGCCCTCTGATGGTACAGAGCCTAATGGGGTGCTTGATCTCACACACTGTGAGATCATGACCTGAGCCAAAATTAAGGGCCACTCACTTAACCAACTAAGCCACCCAGGTGCCCCAATTCATAGAGATTTTTAATATTAAGTGTTTAAGATATTCTTTAGTATTTAATTATAAAAATTTCTACTTCTACAATAGCACCCCTCATCCCAATAGAAGAAGGATTCTATGTATAAAATAACAATTGTTTGATAGAATGATCAGGGATGCAACTTTGTATAATGGAGGTAAACAGAGTTGAAAGCAGAGCAAGAATCTTTATTATTAATGAAATAATTATTGTTCTCTGATTTCATTATAATCTATAGCATTTTTAATGCATTTTAGCATTTCTATGTTTAGATCATTTATTTTATCTATTTTATTTATATTTTATTTTGTTATTACCAGCCTGACTACCAAGCTAAATATGTCTGTACTGTGTGTTTGTTGTTAATATCTCTGTTTTTTTCTGTTTAGGTGACTTAGTCTAATGGATAGAGTAACAGGGTACCCTTTTAGCACTCACCAGTACTATGGTACATATTTCCATTCAACTATAAATAATAAATTACATTTGAATTCTATTATTTAATAACATTTTACTATAAAGACATTATAATTTTTATTGTTTAGCAAGTTTAAATTATTAAATTATGTTATTTTGAGACAATGTGTACGGTGGAAAGATCCACTAAGTTTTAGATCACACAGACATGAGCTGGATCATTTACTGCTAGGCTTTGTGCCCACATCTATAGAAATGTGGGAATAATGCCAATTAATTAAGAATTAAATGGATTAAAATCATATTGCACAGTGAAAAAATAATCCAAAGTATAAGTTTTAAAACAAAATTTAATAATTATAACCATTAAATATAACCAAAGGATATGCCTTTGTAGGTGTTGTTTTTGAAAGCTTATTTAATGGTGCACCTGAGTGGCTCAGTCAGTTAAGTATCCAACTTTTGATATATACTCAGGTCATGATGTCACATTTGTGAGATTAAGCTCCACCTCAGGTTTTGCACTGACAGCATGGAACCTGCTTTGGACTCTCTCTCTCCTCTTCTCTTCTCTTCTCTCTCTCTCTCTCTCTCTCCCCCCCCCCCCCCCCCCCCCCCCCCCCCCCCCCCCCCCCCCGGCTCTCTGCCCCTCACCCTCTCTTTCCCTCTGTTTTTCTCTCAAAATAATTAAATAAACTTAATTAAGATTTATTTAATGTAGAAATGATATTTCTATCTTCTTTTGTGTGTAATCTCTATATGCATATTATATTTTATGCCATGCTTGATTTTGCTTTGAAAACTCAGAATTAAATTGAGTAATTTGGATTAATCATATGACTATAATTCGACTTAAAAAGCAGATAGATGTTTTTTCTTGTGAACTGTTTTAACCTAATACTGATCTGATATATCAGATCTTAGTATATATAATTACCACTATATTTAAATTTTGTCAGCTGTTTAAAAAATTAGATCAGATCGGTAATAAATGCCTGACAAATCACAGCTTAACTGAACACTCCCCCATTCAGCGTAACTTTACACAAATCAGCTCTGATTCACCAACTATTATTAAAAGCCAGCCTGTCCATCTCAGAGTGGAAGCTTAGGGTGCTCTCTCTCACTATGTTCACCTTTTAAAATGGATTTTCAGAAATCTGTGGAATCAAAGATTGTCTTGAAATTGTTATTGACCACACTTTCCTTTTCTGTGGTCTGAAATGAGATGGAGAACAAGCAAATGATGTTTTAAGCTTGAAAAAGGTATAAATTACATGAGGTTTCACTTTTTCTGCATGTGACTATTTGTAAATATTAAGGACTATGGCAATCTGTGGGAACTCTGGATCCATGAGATTACATGATATGAATACAGTATTGATGTGACAAATAAAGTTCTAGGAGTTTAAAGGAATTACTTTAGCTTGCAAAAGTTCCATCATTATCTCTATTTGTAGTTAGGACTGCACATTTTTTCTGTTTTCAAAAAAAAAAAAAAGAGAGAGAGAAAGTTAAGAAGAAGGAAGGAGGAAATGAAGGAAGAAATAGAAAGAGAGGAAGGAAGGAAGGAAAAAAGGAAGGAAGGAAGGAAGGAAGGAAGGAAGGAAGGAAGGAAGGAAGGAAGGAAGGAAGGACCTCTGTTTTTAGGAAAAGAAATAAAATTGGTAAGCATTTACAATACCTAGAATTAATTTGATCCAATTATCTACATTGAGATCATTATGTTTAGATTGAAATAAATAACATTTATTCTAAATCCAAGTTAGATTTATGAAGACAATTAAAATTCAGTAATATGGAAGAGAAGACTAGAAAAGTTCACAAGGTCACAGAAACATATTCTGAAAAATATTGACCCTAGGAAATCACAAGCTGATTTTTCTTCTTTTTCTTTTTTTCTTTTAAAGATCTCATTAAAAGACTATACAACAAAGATATCTAGGTCAAAGAAGTTGAATAAATAGCAAATATAAAATTAGAAGTAAATAAAGAATCCAAGATATATCATAAAAGATGCCAATAGATTAACAAATGTTTATTCAGTGGTACTTTTTTGTAGCAACAGTAAAGGCTAGAAGAGGGTTACATCTTAGGTAAAAGACAGCCATACCAATGGCTATACGTGGCTACGACATTTTAGAATGAAAGTAGTCATTTTAACATACATGGAAAAAGACACTGAAGTTGCCTAAAAATAAAAGGCCTTTAATGGCCAGTCTCAATGACTCTAACACAATAAAAGCAAAACAAAACAAAAACCTGAGCAACCATGTAACCACAAAATCACACATATTTTTAACATCTAGATATGTAAAAGTATATAGATGACTAATATAATATAAAATATATATTTTTTATCTTTTGTAATATATATATGTATATGTGTATATATATGTGTGTGTGTGTAAAGTCAAATCTTTTTTTTACATGAAAGGTTTGTATGTTGGTAGGTATCTGTCATTATATAGACAAAGGCCAAAATAAAGAATCTTGAACAAGTCACTAATACATCCTACAATTCCTGCAGATCATAGACAGTAATAGGCACTGAGATTGATGAAAAGAAGAGCACGTGATTTATGAAGGAACCATTTTAAAGTGAAGGAGAGTAGAATACAAGTAAAACCATTGCACACTTTCTCTTTTGCTTTATTCATATTGCAGAGTGACTAGATGACTGCAGAGCTCAACGAGTTCCTTTCCAATCTATTACATTACTTTAATTGAATTATTATAATTATTTTTAAGATACAAAAGTTTATATTAACTAATCAATGTGTATTCTATATTCACTACAAGACTACATCTTAATTATAAAATTCCACAAAAAGGGTTTCTATGTCTTATAAAGAAGATTAATATTATTTGTGAATATTTTTCAGACATATATCAGTGTAAATACCCTTGGATTTATCTTTTTAATACCTGTGAATTATTATACATATATATTTCAGCAGTTTTCTATATTTGATTAATATAACTAATTTTGCAATAAATATCCTAGAAAGTATATCAATGAATCTACATGAATACAGATTCTACTACTAGTAGTAATAAATAATGAGTTCATTTAATGAGCATTTATTTATGTGCTCAGTTACTTCTTACAAAATCACTGTTTTGCCATTTTAAAGACAACCAACCCAAGCTCTCGTGAATTTATATAGTGTCCTGTTGGGGCCCAGGAGGCAAAAAAAGCCCTCAAACAATATTTGGCCACCTGGGCCGCACATATGGCTTCTGTTCATCCTATGATTTTCTCATTGTTTTGCAAAGAGGCATATACTTTTAGGCTTTGAATCAACTTGGGTTGGTCAGTGACCTGCCCTTACTTTATTTTCTGGCTCTTTGTCTGCTGTTGGGAGTGAACATAATCCCCTGCCAAAAGATTTGCTTATAAAAGGATGAGCATCTTACCCTTGAATAACTGAAGGGCCTTAAGGAATGTATGTCTCCTCATAGAATTCTTCAGGCTTATCTTATGCTTAAAACCAGACTATTATTAGGGGATTCCTCTTTTGTAATGACTTAATCCTGTTACTTACTACTGTCCTGATAAGAATGACCTTTTCCGGAGCATGTCTTTACTTCAAGGACCTTGAACTATGTAACCATAAAAGAAACGATGTAATCACCCCTGGTATATAAGACCCTGACTATCCTAATAAAGTGTGGCTTTACCACCATCCACGTTGTCTGTCTCGTCTCGTTCGTCTTGTCTCGTCTCATCTTGTCTTGTCTCATCTCATCTTGTCTCCTCTTGTCTTGTCTCATCCTTGTCTCGTCTCATCTTGTCTTCTTTCCTAGAGATATTGCACCGACACTAACCCCCTACTTGGGACCTTTTGACTGTGGTGCGTGGGTTGGTCCCCCACAGTGTCCCTAAAGTTTCATTGCTTGAAAGTTATTTGAACACTAGCATGTCTAACTGAAAGACTACTTAAATACCATGTCTTCACTATTGTGATACTACTCAAAAATATATTTTTATTTACACAATTCTATTTATAATCCTTCATATTTTCTTTTTGTAGTACCTAGCTTTGAATTGACAATCATTTAGCTTTTTCTTAGAATTTTATTATTTGTTTATGTTTATTTATTTATTTTATTTGATAGAGAAAGAGAGAGAGAGAGAGAATCCCAAGAAGGCTCCTTGCTGTCAGTGCAGAGGCTGATGTGGGGCTCAATCCCATGAACTGTGAGATCATGACCTGAGCTAAAATCAAGAGTCAGATGCTTAACTAATGAGCCACCCACATGGGCCCTTCCTAGTAATTTTAAAGATCAACAAAAATACTTATAAAAAAGAAACTGAAAAATAATATTAGATAGTATTAGAATACAGGTTTCTCCTGCTTTTCAAAACATGATTTCCTGTCTCACATTCAGGTCCTTCAGCCATTTTGATCTTATTTTTGTGTATGGTGTAAGAGACTGGTCTAGTTTCATTCTTCTACATGTTGCTGTCCAGTTTTCCCAGCACCACCTGCTAAAGAGACAGTCTTTTTTCCATTGGATACTCTTTCCTGCTTTGTCAAAAATTAATTGACCATACATTTGTGGGCCCAGCTCTGGATTCTCTATTCTATTCCATTGGTCTATGTGTCTGTTTTTGTGCCAATACCATACTGTCTTGATGATGACAGCTTTGTCGTAGAGGCTAAAGTCTGGGATTGTGATGCCTCCCGTTTTGGTTTTCTTCTTCAATATAACTTTGGCTAAACGGGGTCTTTTGTGG
>NC_043704.1:38366192-38397634 GCF_006229205.1 Suricata suricatta | reverse complement strand
AAGAAGATGTGGTATATATTCACGATGGAGTACTACATGGCAATGAGAGGGAATGACATATGGCCCTTTGTAGGAAAGTGGATGGACCTTGAGGGTGTCATGCTGAGTGAAGTAAGCCAGGTAAAGAAGGACAGAAACCATATGTTTGCACTCATAGGTCTAGCAGGAAAACAAGAGAGACCTAATGGAGAACCAAGGGGAGCGGAGGAGGGAGAGAGAGTTGGGGAGAGAGAGGGATGCAAAACTTGAGAGACTATTGAAAGCTGAGAATGAACTGAGGGTTGAGGGGGAAGGGGGAGGGGGGAAAAGAGGTGGTGGTGATGGTGGAGGGCACTTAAGGGGAAGAGCACTGGGTGTTGTATGGAAAACAATTTGACAATAAAATATTATGGAGAAAAAAAACATGAGCATTCCTATGAAACCTTTTATAAGCCAAAATTGTGTAAAATACAGAAGCAATTACAGTTAACTTATATAGAAAAACTTTTGCCCATTCCCAGACCTAAAAAAATAACCTTGTTTAGGCTTTTCTGATAGCTTAGGACATATCTTCCCAAAATGAGACAAAGCACAGATGCTCACAGACACAGTTCAAAGCTATGGCAGCTTGATGCTCAGATGCAGAGTGTGGTTCCCAGGACAGGCGCTTGGTAGTGCCACTGTGCTGATGATGTGTGCTGCCCCTATAAGGGCTCTCTGCTAAACATTATTGAGAATCCTAGATTTGTTTTCCACAATTTTTAAAAATAATAGTTTATTGTCAAATTGGTTTCCATATAACACCCAGTGCTTCTCCCCACAAGTGCCCCCCCTCCATGACCATCAATCCCTTCCCCCCTCCCCCTCCTCCTTCAGCCATTGGTTCATTTTCAGTATTCAATAGTCTCTCCTGATTTGTGTCCCTCTCTCTCCCCAACTCTCTTTCTTCCTTCCCCTCCGTATGGTCCTCTGTTAGGTTTCTCCTGTTAGAACTATGAGTGTAAACATATGGTATCTGTCCTTCTCTGCCTGACTTATTTCACTTAGCCTGACACCCTCAAGGTCCATCCACTTTCCTACAAATGGCCAGATTTCATTCTTTCTCATTGCCATGTAGTACTCCATTGTGTATATATACCACATCTTCTTGATCCACTCATCAGGTGATGGACATTTAGGCTCTTTCCATGATTTGGCTATTGTAGAAAGTAAATGTGAAAATCCTTTTTGAATTTCTTTCAGTTAGCAAAAACCGGTACTAATGTACATTTTTTGTAAAAGCAAAGTGGCATAATATAAACTTTTGAAATGTGGGGGGTACCTGTATTTCACTCTCAAGCCAAACGAGAGAGAATACAAACTTTTTTCCCTTGAACTCTGGCTACTTGGTCATTAAAATATATATACAGTTGGCCAGCACCCAAGAATTTCTGTTGATATTCAGGTATTTATGAATCAGGTACAAGGACCTCAATGCTGAGTTCAATGCACTTTTTCAAAGAGCTGCCTTCTTGTGTGCAAGAAATTGGTTCCTGTCAGAATCAAAAGCGTAATGGGTGGAAAAATAATATTTATATATGAAATATTCACTATGCATATGAAATATTTATCATAAGTTAATAACTAATTCTAAATTTTTACTTAGTAATATTTCAATTAGGCTATAAGCTTGTATTTAATGGATTAATATGTTATAGATTTTCAACATTAAAGCATATATACCTGTCTATCTTTTTAAGCCAAAAAGTTTGGACAAGTGCAATTGATAGCATATCTTGCAATTTCTTCACCACTTAATTTTCTCTCTGTATTCTCACATTTGATTTATCAATGTTTCTGTATGCATTAGAAAAGAATTTTTCATATCTGAATCCATGCAACTACCTTATTCCTGTGTGTGTGTGTATATTATTTTTTATTCAAACTGTGAAATATGTCATTAAGCCATAACCAACCTGTGAAATCTGTCATTCCCTCACTGTAATTTATAGGAAAAGACTCCATGATCAATTAGACTATACTTAAACATGCAATCAACAGAATGACTGGTCACAGTGTAAATTGAGAATCTTAAATACTTGATTTCAGTTTAATAAATCAGTTACTATATGGTAAATACACATCAATATGTAATTAATATACTTAGTGAGATTTAGCTATCATGTTAATAATAAAAATTTGCTGCCAACAGCTTTAAAAATTTTTTTCTTATACTATATTTATTATGCTTCAATAAATGCCACTCATAACAAACCTACTACATTAATAAGTTAAGCTGAATTGAAAAGTTGCTTTCAAATTACCATGGGTGATATATTTTTTTTCAAAGTTGTTAAATTTTGGCATTGTGGTATTTCAATCTTAAATCTTCTAACTCATCTAATAAACTTAGCATAATTAATTGGTTAATTTTTTAGTCTGTAGTTGGATAACTGCTAAGGTATATATAATGAGTTTGAAAATGTAGAAATGTTATTTATAGTATTAAATCATTACTGTTCAATTCCCATTATTGATATTAGTAATGTCAATAAATAATTTCAAAAGTGAAATGTGAATACACTTTGTCATTCTTATTTTGCAAGGAAATAGGATTAGAAAACCAGGCACTATAATTTACTAAATATGTCCACTTTCACAACATACATAAATTCACAGAAAGAACATAACAGAGTGCTATCTATTGTTACAAGCTTAGTTAATAATCTCTAAATGTTAGTTGATGCTGTTACAATTATAATTACTATTTCTTACAGCAAAGGGATAAATTTCCTAAACTATATTAAATAAGAAATAACTTAAAAATTTTAATGTTTATTTATTTTTAACAGAAGGAGAGAGAAAGAATACAAGAAGAAGAGGGGCAGAGAAAGAGAGGGAGACACAGAATCTGAAGCAGGCTCCAGGCTCTGAGCTGTCAGCACAAAGCCTGACATGGGGCCTGAAACAATGAGCCATGAGATCATGATCTGAGCTGAAGCTGGATACTTAACTAACTGAGCCACCTAGGTGTCCCAAGAAATAACTTTTAATGAAATTTGATCTTTTATTTTATCAATATATACCTTTATAAGTTCCTGAAATGTGACATGTGAATCATCCTTGATTTGTTTGTTAGACTTAATAAAATTTTCCACTATTATGGAGTTCTAAATGATAATCAAGTGGTCTACCTACTTTTCCTTTTTATGTTGGTTGTTCATAAATGACTCAGACTGAGTTCATTCTCACCAGAGAACCAAGTTTGCTTTGGCTCCGGTAGTTTCAAAGTAAGAACCTTTTTTTTTTTACACTCAGAAACTTTGGCTCCAATCTCATCTTATTATCTTAGACAATAATTGATTTCATCAAAATGCAGCTTCCATATTTAAGGGCTCCCCAACTTAATGTCAGCGTTTCCCCAACAGACATACAGCTTCTTCTAGATTCAGGGCTCCAGTTTGTGTTTGCCAGTGATGTTACCAAACCTCTCCTTTCTCTAAGGAAGATAACTCGCTGGGCATGCATTTTATCTTACCATATCTTTTGTTCTTACAAAATACCCTTTCCTCCTGGTGAGCTTATACTCATCTTCCAAAGTATAGTTCACAAATGCCCACTCTATTGAAAGCTTCCACAACCCTTCACTCTGAGACAGAATTAATCGCTCTTTTCTTGGCTGTTCAGAAACACCTTTTAAATTGCTGGAATGTGCTCAACAGTTTATTAGAGCTGGTTTATAGGCCTTTTTCTCCACTTTTTATTTCAAGTACATCTTGAGACAGAAATGACCTTATTCATTTATGTATTCCTTATCAAATTCCATTATAGGGTAGACAATTAATCTTTGAAAAATTGAAATCTGTTTCTTTTTGTGTATGTGTGATATGCTGAAGTCTGTTATTAATAAATTATTGGCAGTGTTTTAGAAGGTTGCCAAAAGAATGATTTTGCAGGGAATAGAAACATTTTGGCATTATCATCAGAATCATTATTATCATCAGGGAGACAAATGTATGTTTTCACTGAAGAAAATTTGCATTATCTGTGACAAACTATGATTAAACACATAACATTTGACTAAAACCAACCTTGTTCACTATATTGAAAAGCATTATGTATTAATTCTTTTCTTATTTATTATTTCTTTTATTATTTATAAACTTTCTCACCTCTTTTCTTTATATTATATTAGTTTTCACATGCTAGCACATGAACCTTCAAACCTAAATCATCAGTAGTGTCTGATAATCCCAAAGCAAATAATAGTTATAATCAATTTATCTATACTATTCTCAGGTTACACTGTGACATCTAGAGAGAGGAGCAGATGATGTTCCCCGGAGTTTTAAAACTCATGGGGATGTGTTGCAAAAATGAAAACATTTGACAAAATACAACAACATTCTTCATAAAATACCTCATGAAAATAGGAATAGAAAAATCATACCTGAAGATCATAAAGGCCATATATGAAATACCCACTCCTATTATCATCAATGGGGAAAAACTGAGAACCTTCCCCCTAAGGTCAAGAACACAGCAAGGATGTCCACTCTCACCCCTGTTATTCAACATAGTTTTAGAAGTCCTAGCCATAGTAATCAGACAACACACAGAAAAAAAGACAACCAAATCTGCAAGGAGGAAGTCAAAATTTAACTCTTTGCAGATACCAAGATACTCTATGTGGAAAACGCAGAAAACTCCACCAAAAAACTGCTAGAACTGATATGTGAATTCAGCAAAATCATAGTATATAAAATCAATGTACAGAAATAGGTTGCATTTCTAAACACTAAGAATAAAGCAGCAGAAAGAGAAATCAAGGATTGGATCTCATTTACAACTGCACCAAAACCCATAAAATACCTAGGAATAAACCTAACCAAAGAGGTGAAAAATCTATATGCTGAAAATTATAAAAAGCTTATGAACGAAATTGAAGAAGACACAAAAAATGTAAAAACATTCCATGCTCATGGATTGGAAGGACAAATATTGTTAAAATGTCAATACTACCCAAAGCAATCTACATATTTTATGTAATCCCCATCAAAAAAACACCAGCATTCTTCAGAGAGCCAGAACAAACAATTCTAACATTAGTACGAAATTACAAAAGATCCTGAATAGCCAAAGCAATCCTGAAAAAGAAAACCAAAGCTGGAGACATCACAATTCCAGACTTCAAGCTGTATTACAAAGCTGTAATTATCAGGACAAATGGCACTGGCACAGAAACAGACACATAGATAAATGGAATAGAATAGAGAACCCAGAAATGGAGCCACAAACGTATGGCCAACTAATATTTGACAAAGCAGGAAAGAATATCCAATGAAAAAAAGAGAGTGTCTTCAGTAAATAGTGTTGGGAAAACAGGACAGTGACATGCAGAAGAATGAACCTGGACCACTTTCTTACACCACACACAAAAATAAATTCAAAATGGATGAAAAATCTAAATGTAGGACAGGGAGCCATCAGAGTCCTAGAGGAGAAAACAGACAGCAACCTCTTTGACTTTGACCACAGAAACTTTTTACTTGACATATCTCTGGAGGCAAGGGAAACAAAAACAAAAATGAACTATTGTGACCTTGTCAAGATAAAAATCTTCTGCACTGCAAAGGAAATAATCAGCAAAACTAAAAGGAAATGGACAGAATGGGAGAATATATTTTCAAATGACATTTAAGATAAATGGCTGGTATCCAAAATCTATAAAGAACTTATCAAACTCAATATCCAAAAAACAAATAATCCAATGAAGAAATGGGCAAAAGATATTGATAGACACTTTCCAAAGAAGACATCCAGATGGCAAACCAACACATGAAAAATGCTCAGCATCACTCATCATCAGGGAAATACAAATTAAAACCATAATGAGATACCACCTCACACCTGTCAGAATAGCTAAAATTAACAACTCAGGCAACAACAGGTGTTGGCGAGGATGAGAAGAAAGATGAACACTTTTGCACTGCTGGTGTGAATGCCAACCGGTGCAGCCACTCTGGAAAACAGTATGGAGGTCCCTCAAAGTATTGAAAATAGGGGTGCCTGGGTGGTTTAGTCAGTTAAGCATTCGACTTCAGGTCAGGTCATGATCTCACAGTCCATGGGTTTGAGCTTTGCATCAGGCTCTGTGCTGACAGCTAGGAGCCTGGAGCCTGCTTCAGATTCTGCGTTTCCCTCTCTCTCTGCCCCTTCCCCGCTCACTCTATGCCCCCCCCTCTCTTTTAAAATAAAATAAAGACAAAAACATTAAAAAAAAATTGAAAATAGAACTACCCTATGACCCAGCAATTGCACTACTAGGCATTTATCCAAAGGATACAGGAGTGCTGTTTCAAAGAGGCACATGGCCCCAATGTTGATGGCAGGACTATCCACAAAAGCCAACATACAGCAAAAGGCCAAATGTCTATCAAATGATGATTAAAGAATATGTGGTATATATAGACAATGGAATATTACTTAGTGATCAAAAATAATGAAATATTGCTATTTGCAGCAACATGGATGGAGCTAGAGTATATTATGCTAAGTGAAATAAGTCAGTCAATGAAAGACAAAAATTACATGATTTCCCTCATAGGTGGATTTCAAGATACAACACAGATGAACAAAAAGGAATCAAAAATAATATCAAAACGGAGAGGGAGACAAACCTTAAAAGACTCTTAAACACAGAAAACAGGGGTGCCTGGGTTGCTTAGTCTGTTAAGCGTTCAACTTTGGCTCAGGTCATGATCGCACAACTCATATGTTCAAACCACATGTTGGACTCTGTGCTGACAACTCAGAGCCTGGAGTCTGCTTTAGATTCTATATTTCCCTCTCTGCCTTTCTCTAGCTCATATTCTGGCTCTGTCTCTCTCACTCTCAAAAATAAATAAATATTTAAAAAAATTAAAAAAATACAGAGAAAAAACTAAGGGTTGCTGGTGGGTGTTGGGTGGAGGGATGGGTTATATGGGTGAGGGGCATTATGGAGGACACTTGGGATGAGCACTGGGATGACCACTTGTTGAGATGAATCACTAAATTCTATTCCTGAAATCATTATTACACTATATGTTAACTAATTTAGATTTAAATTAAAAAAAAACTCATGAAAAAATTCAACACAAATTAAAAGTAAAGCAGAATAGTCTGTGTTAAATTACTCTACTGGAAATCAATATAACTTTAGTCATAATCATTATCAATGTTAGTCACAAACATTTTCAATGTATTTTATAGCCTTCATTATATTGGTATTTTTTAATGACACTTTAAATCATAAATTATAAATTTTAAAAAGAATTTAAAGGTGTACTTAAAGCATTGATTACTGGTTGTCATAATGAAGTAAAGAGCTCAGTCAACAAAGCAATATTAAGTTTAATCTCAGATCAATTTCCTTTTTAATTAAAAAAATTATGCCTATTTATTTTTGAGAGAGATAGAAAGACAGAGTGTGAGCAGGGGAGGGGGAGAGAGGGTGGAAGACACAGAATCCGAAGAAGGCTCCAGGCTGTGAGCTGTCAGCACAGAGCCCATTAGAGGGCTTGAACCCACAAACTGCTAGATCAGGAGCTGAAGATGGACACTTAACTGACTGAGCCAACCAGACGCCCTAAATTTTTTTAATGTTTATTTTTGAGAGAGAGAGAGAGAGAGAGAGAGAGCGAGAGTGCACAAGCAGAGGAATGGCAGAGACAGAGAGAGATAGAATATGAAACAGGCTTCAGGCTCTGTGCTGACAGAGCCTGATGGGGGGCTCAAACACAGGAATGGTGAGATCATGACCTAAAAAGTTGGATGCTTATCTAACTGAGCCACCCAGGCACCCCTCAGATCAATTTTTTACTTGCTATGTGAACTTGGTGATTATTCTTCAATACTTTTGCACTTTAGTTTTCATCACATTTTACGTGAATGAAGTTAAGATAAAGCAATTGTAAGCGTGATTGCTACATCATAAGTACTCAAAACAGTTGACTTATTATCCTGTTTTGCTTTCATTTCATCAACTACCTTGTGTCTCTATTAAAACCAACTCTTTAATATAAACTATTCTGTGACACCATTGCCTGTTCTAAAGATAAATTACAAAACAAATTGCCAAAAGAAGCATTTTATAAATGATATATAAGTATTGAAATATATTTCAATATTTTGAATTCAGAAAACCCTTATAATAGGATCACTATCACTTTTCAAAGATCTTTTACAGAAAGGTCATTTAAGGTAGCTTCTAGCCTTGTAAAATCCAAGAATTACATTAAAGATAAATAAATAGATGCTGCAAAGTGAATGGGTCCCTTTGGCTTATTAGAAGCCCTTCTTTGATTTCTGCTTTAAAACAATTAGTGGTTTTTATATGATATATATGTATCACCTCTATCATAGTAGAATGATTAAATGGCAAATTGGCAATCAGACATGTCATATAAATACATCGCAAACCAGATTGAGCTAGTGTATGTGGTTCCATTCAGGAGCTTCACATACATACTGGCCCTTTGTGGCTTAAAACTTTGCATCTTTTCTTTCTGTATAAATGCTGCTTCCATTCTTTTGATGCGCCTTCTGAAAATAAATTCCATTACATTTATGATCTTCTAAAAATCAAAACATATTATAATTATTTGCTCAAACCCTCAGTTTGTACCAGCTCTGCTGACTAAACATTAAACACAACACAACAAAACACATTGGAGGTGTAAATATAATCTCCAAGAAGGCTTGATTATAAGATAGGTTTATATATCTCCCACCCTTTCCTCACAAGAAGATTTCTTGGTTTTAAAAGCAATTAGATAAGTGGTATTCAAATTTCAGGCTTTAAATGCTGAAGGTTTTTTGATGCAATCAGTTGAGTCACTTATTTTTGAGAACTTGTCCTGTCTGTACCCATCACTGTACCAAGTTCTATAAGAATTGAAACTCTTCATCAGTAATAGTACAAGGCAAAACAAAGCTATGAAGATGAGCTGCTTTGTTTAGAGGTTAATCTAACTTTAACTTCGGGTGTATTTTTAGCACCCTGGTAACAGCAAAGAAAATCTCTGAGGATAGGGAGTCATTTTGGTGGGGGCCCAGCTATGTCCCAGGCAAGAAAGATCCTGGGAATACAGAAGTCACAATTTTTTTTTTAATTTTTCATGTGGAATGAGTGAACTTTTGGCACTACAACTAAATTATCAGAAATTATTACCCATTATTTATTTTACATGCCAAGGATCTTTCTCTCCTTTTTGACTCTGTGCTCCATTTTTCATAACCTGTTATTTAATATTTAAAACAAGGAAGCAAACTGGGAGCTTTTATTCCTTTCTATATATTTGGTGTAAGAACTATTGGTGGATTCTGTGTGCAATTCCAGCTATGACAGCAACATCATTCTCCAGGTTTACATATTTTCCCACTATATAGTCTACTATTTATTTTCAAATTATGTAAAATGTTATTTAGTTAGTTAGTTCGTATTTTTTGAAACTTTGGGAGAGAATACCAAGCAGGCTCCACACCGGCAGTGTGGAACCCGATGCAGGGCTTGAACTCACAAACTGAGATCATGACTTGAGCTGAAAGGAAGAGTTAGACACTTAACTAATTGAGCCACCTAGGCATTCTTATTTTAGTCATTTTTAAAAGACATGTATTTATTTTTTTTGCCAATTTGCAGGCATGTACTAGGTACAAAATTTAACCAAAAATAGCAAGAATTATTGCCTCAGTCTATCATGTACTGTTCTTCCTGTTTAAAGACCAGAACAAAGTATGACATTTCAATTAAAGACGTTAAATATGTTATAAAATTTTCATATTCAACATATGCTCAATACTACTTATTGAATACTTGAATGGACTAGTCAGGTGCATATCATTTCCCTCATGTTTCTCAGAGTATAGAAATAGAGTTGATGTATTATGTGCAAATATTAGGGAATCATCCTTTATAATGATGCAAATCTAAAACAATTTCTCTATTTGGTAAACAAAGGATAGGACTTCTCACACAAGTCTGGGACAAACTGGGCATTCCAATAGAGTGGAGATGGAAACTGGAGGATGGGAGAGAGTCAACTATAAAAGCATGGAGGAAATTGAGGAACATGGTATCAATGAAAACAAAGCATTCAACTGAAAAATTTTTAAAAAGGACACAAATATATTTAATAACAATGTAGAAAAGTAGTTTTGAAAACAGAAGTTGATTTAACTTGAATTTTACTTATTTTCAAACTCAGGCAGGCTAAGAAAAATGAGAGCAAACCAAGAAAGCTTTTAAATACATGTCACTCTTGCCTTTTTTTTACTTCTCATTTGGGGCTTTTTTGTTTACTAGATTATTACTTATCCTAAAGTAACTTCAAATTAAATCCCACTACTAACAAAGCAACAGGACAAGAGCAATCTTAGCGATAAGATAGAACTTCAATTATCCTAGAGAGTATTCTACAGTGTATAATTAGTTTGATCAGCATAAAATAAGCCTTGAAGTCTCTTAAATAATAACCTACAATTGAATTACCTTGACTTTTTAAGCTGACATTGCTCGTATGTTTAGATTCTTTATTCCATGTAGTTACAATGCCATTCATTTGTGTCTGCCCTGAATTAACAAAATTCAGCAATTCTAACTGAGTTATTTATCACCACTGGGAATTTTAAAAGCCAATCAATATTTTTCTTAAAATGCCCCACAAAGTTTACAGAAACAGAATGCAAACAAAATCAAGCCTTTTGGATTCTTGTTATTCAATCTAACATCACAGAACACAGAGATTCAGAGTTGACTGAGGGTAATGATTTAAAATAAACCTATCCAACAGTGACTGAATAGGTGGTCCTACTCATGGAAATATCTTTTTGAAATCTGAGATAGTTATTGAAAATAATTACTTTGCTAATTTGAGCAAATACATTTTCAAAAATATATTATACTTTTAATGTAAGATTTTATTGACTCCACAAAAAAACCTGTTAGAAGTAATTAATGAACTCAGTAAAGTTGCAAGATATACAGTTAATTCTCAGAAATTGGTTAAATTTATTACACTAATAACAAAGTAGCAGAAAAAGAAATTCAGAAACAATTCCATTTATAATTAAACCAAAAAAAGAATGACAAACTTACGAATAAATGCACCAAAGAAGTGAAAGGCTTATAGTCTGAAAACTGTAAAACACTAATGAAAGAATTTGAAGAAATGTAAATGGAAAGATATTCCATGCTCATGAATTAGAAGAATGAATATTGTTAAAATGTTCATACTATCCAAAGCTATCTACAAATTCAATGCAATCCTTATCAAAATACCAATAGCATTTTTAATAGAACTAGAACAAATAATCCTAAAATTTGTGTGGAACCACAAAAGATCCTAAACAGTCAAAGCCATCTTGAAAAAGAAGAACTAGTTTAGATGTACCACAACTCCAGATTTCAAGATATACTACACAGTTATAGTCAAAATAGTATGGAACTGGCACAAAAATAGACACAAAGTGCAATGAAACAGAATAAAGAACCCAGAACTAAGACCACATGTATATGGCTAAATAATAGGCAAGAATATACAATGGGGGAAATGTCTCTTCAATAATTAGAGCTAAGAAAACTGGAGAGTTACATGCAAAAGAATGAAACTGGGCCAATGTCTTATACAATACACAAAAATAAACTCAAAATGCATCAAGTCCTAAGTGTGAGACCTACAACCATAAAATTCCTAGATTAAAAACTTAGGGAGTAATTTTTTTCACATTGGTCATAGCACTATGTTTCTAGATATGTCTCTTAAAGCAAAGGAAACAAACAAAAAAAAAACTAAGCTACTGGGACACTACACAAAATTTAAAAGCTTTGCATAGTGAAGGAAACCATCAACAAAACAAAAAGGCAACATATGGAATAGAGTATGATATTTGAAAATGATGTATTTGATAAGGGGTTAGTATCAAAAATATATAAAGAACTTACCTAACACAACACCAAAACCCCAAAACAATCCAATTAAAAACAGGCAGAGAACCTGAATAGACATTTTCCCAAAGAAGACATACTAATGACCAAGAGACAAATGAAAAAAGGCTCAACATCACTCATCTCAGGGAAATGCAAATAAACCCATGATGAGATATCTCCTAGTACACATGTCGAATGGCTAGAATCAAAAAGACAAGAAATAACAAGTATTGTAGAGGATGTGGAGGAAAACAACCCTCATGAACTATTGGTCAAAATGTAGATTGGTACAGCAACTGTGAAAAACAGTATGGAGGTTTTTGAAAAAATTAAAAATAGAAAAACCATACTAGGATTTTACCCAAACTAAATAAAAACACTAATTCAAAAAGATGTATGCACCTCTGTTTATTGCAGCAATATTAATAATAGTCAAAATATGGAAACAACCCAAGTGTTCATTAATAGATAAATGGATAAAGATGTTGTATATATACACAAAAATATCACTCAGCCATAAAAGATTGAGATCTTGCCATTTCCAACAACATGGACTGAATTAGAGGGTATTATGCTAAGTGAAATATATCAGACAGAGAAAGAAAAATATCAGATGATCTGATTTATATGTGTAATCAAACAACCAAGTAAACAAACAAAAAATAGAAGAAAAAGAAGAAGAAAAAGCAGGAAAAACCTATAAATACAGAGAAGAAACTGATGGTTGCTGGAGGGCAAGGAAATGAGGCATGGGGAAAATGGGTGAAGGGGAATGGGAGATACAGGCTTCTAGTTATGGAATTAGTAAGTCACAAGAATAAAAGGTATAGCATAGGGAACATGCTCAATGCTATTATAATAGTGTTATATGGTGACAGACAGCAGACACATTTCTGGTGGGCATAACATAACTTATAAACTTGCCAAATCACTGTATTGTACACCTGAAAATAATGTACATTGTGTATTACCAATACTTAAAAAAAATAAGACTTTATTAGACAATTGGTGCCAAAGAGAAACTGTGAACTAAAAGTTTGCCAGATGAATGGATTCATTACATGCCCATATAGTTTGAAAATAGACTGAATGATGAAATATTAGTCAGTTTAAGGCAGCTTTATATGTAGTGGCTAGGGTAATTATGATGTATTATTTTAACTATTAATTATGATCTTATGAATTGAGAAAGGATCAGTTTCAAATAAATTTATAGTTCCTCAGTATTAATTTTTCCAAACTCTTAATTCTCTAGAGATCGCTTTAATCTTTTACCAACTTGACTTCCCTTGTGACACTTGCTTAGTTAACCTATTTTTCCCTTCTCACACCCCCAGCCCTCAAATCATCCATTTCCATAATGCTTTCATGAATACATGAGAATCCTTTAGCTTATTATCTGACCTTGTCATTGTATATTTTATTTATTCATTCACTTATGAAAATAGAATTTCATTTTTGCATTCTTTGCTGTCTTCTGTCTTCACCCCTGTGAAGAATTTGCTTACCAATGACCACTTAATCATCAAATGTTAATCACTGTTCATCTTCTTAAATCTCTTCAGAACCTTACTCCTTTTAAAATTCTTATGACCTTGGGCTCACTATCTAACTCCTCTGAATTTTAATGTTTTCACTTGTAGAAAAAGTTGATACTCAATCTTTAGAGATGTTGAAGAAATAACTGAAGTAATATGTAGAAGGTAGCTACCGTATAATGGAAGTTCAGTTATTGTATATTTCATATATATTATTTTCTACCGTATCTTTCTTATTGTCCTCTCCATCTTTTATCTCCCTTATATTTAGCAAACTTACTCATGGCTAGTAATTTAAAAATACTAGCACAAGGCTCAAATTTCCTCAGTATTCCCCACTACCAATCATACAGATTCAAACTTTGTTTTTAGCTCATACATACACTGTTGCCCCAAAACACTCAGTAACACCAGGTATGTTTCATATCTCTTTCAACGTGCACCTATTATTTTGTATTTGCTCAGATACGATTTTTCCATAACGTCTTCATTGAGCCTTTCAGTAAGAAATGAGTATCTCCATTGTCTGATTGCCTAGAGCATCCTGCAATATCCACAAGGCATTTTTGCCCAAACCTGTTTCATATTCTAGATATGCTTTCCTCCTCCAGCTCCAGAAATCTTCAAAGTTTACCTTTATAAACCTCATATAACATGAAACAATGGCTAGAAGAGAGTAGGTGCTCTGAAATATTGTGAAATATACAAACCTCTACTATACATGTATATTAGTTATTAAAATATAATAATTTTATAAGTAACAATTTTAATTTATGTACTTGTTACAATAAGAAAACTAAAAGGCTAAATCTGTTAAATCATATTTTTCAGTGTGATTCTTGGTCACAGTACTTGAATAAATTTCTCAGCATTCCAAAGCACATGTGTGCTTATTGTATATTATTTCAGAAGTGAGATATATTAAAACTATGGTTCTAGAGAAACTATATAGATTCTATAGAAAACTATAGACCCTAGGATCTTGCTACATATAGTAGCTTACAGGTTTGGGGAGGTAAAACATGTAAAGGTGCAGAGAATTCTGGTATATGGAAGGCAGCGTTGGTTAGTAAAGAGTGCATTCGGACCACTGGAGGAAAGACTTTTCCATCAGATAGATTAGAATTCAATTCCTATTCTGATACTCATTAGCCTTAAGATACTTGGTGAGCTATTTAACCTTTCATACTTCCCTCATATACACAATAAGGGTAAAAAGATTATGTGGGGAAAAAAGGAGTTGATGTTTACAATGCTTTCAGCACCATGATCAGTTTATATTAGTTATATTTGTTATTGCTATTACTTTTGAAGTCAAGTGTCCAATTGTGCCTAAGAATAAACCATCTCTAGAAAGTCACTTGGACCATGAAACAGAAGGCCTGTCTGCCTCATAGACATTTTTTATTCAGTTCTAACTACTGAAATTTCACAATCAGACTCACCTGGGGCCATGCATCTTTATTGCTGAGTTTCATTACTCAGGAGTTCCTTGTTGCCATAGGTGAAGTGATCACATGCTATTTTGCACAGATCTTTTTCAGAAATCAGATGTAACAAGAAATTAAGGAGTGGGAAGGATATGTCCTGGAGGGCTGGGTCATGAGGAAGAGATAGAGGTTGGAAACATATGTAAATAGACAATTTTTCTTCATTGTAGCTTGCCCGGGATGAGGGTGAAAGAACTGCTTAATGTATGCAGGACAGGGCTATGAGACCATGGGGTGGAACCAAGCTATTTCTGTTTTCATGACCCTATGTTTAAGAGGCAGTACAAAAATATAGAACACAGAGCAAATGGAGGTCTGGATTCTAATCATTGCCTAGCAGCCTGCTATCTTTATAACTTAATCTCATTTATCCTGATAATCTATCAAATAATTGGCCTGGACTATATGAGCTTCAAAATCCCTTTCAACATTAGAGCTTGTTCACTCTCTGATTATACTGTCTTCAGAAATGACAGAAGTTCTTAATGATTCTTATAATCACATTCTAAAACCTTTCTCTTCTAATCCTGTGGATATTTGTTCACTGCATGAAATTTGAAGACTATAAACATGAGTATGTGTCACTGGAGAGACTAGGAGGAATTTGTCTCTCTGTGTTTTTGTAAGGTCCTTCAGTTGCACTTTTGTCATGCTCTTTATAGTTTATTCTTCTTATTATACATGCAGGGGGCTCTTTAATTTCATCCTTGGGTTGTATACACACATTACTGGTATTTTTAGAAGCACTTTATGAGTACAAAATCTATTCCCTGTGCCCTCATCAATTTGAAATTACCATTTTAAGGCTGATTAAATAAGGATTAGTGCCAATGTTCTACTTATTAGGCTGTGTCTTCAACTGGAACTGATGATGTAGTATTTGTCAATAACTAGTTCACAGCCTTAAATTCCACAAAATGAAACCTTTGCATCAGAGTCCATCTGTCTGAAAATTTTGAGGCAAGCTTCCATGAAGAGGAAAGCCATCTATTATATGATGCTATAAGCATAAAGTGGCATGTATCACAGCTGTTTGATTACTGCTGGGGAGATGACTTGCATCCCCTAAGCCCTCTATCAGAACCCAACAGTGATGGATTGAATTCCTCTTGCCTTAGCATGATGATGGATTACTTTAGAAGATATGTGAGAATGGTAGATTCTTGGCAGAAATTAATTAACATCATTAGGGAAAGATGCTAGCATTGATCTTTGTGATCTGAGATTGATCCAAGGAGTGGGTAAAATATCCCCTAAACTTTCAGAAAGTATAAATGATCAGTCATTTGCCTGAGGTTTTTGTTCAATGCCACCTAGTTCATTATCATGTAGCAATTGTAAGATTCAAAGTTTCTATTACTGCCACATACCATATACATGCACACATATACATCTGAAGATTTCATATAGATAGACACAGTATATTCTTCACGTACAGCTCACAATATACACTTGATAGTAGTGTCCTTAGGAATGATGCTGGATGGGTGAAGGATGTGAAAGAATGCCTTCGTAGATACATTATGAAGTAGATGATAAAGGCACTAGATGTGAGACAAGATGATATCAAGTCTTTACACCTCAAGAGGAGCATATTACTCATCTCTGTCAGTTCCTCCCATGTAAAGATTGTTCTGCCCATTTCACTGAATGGGCATGAAGATAAAATAAAGTAATATATTTTAAAGCTCATAGTAAATTTAAGGCATGATTGAATCATGTGTATAGAGAACATGTTTTTTAAAAAAATGTTTATTCATTTATTTTGAGAGAGAGGGCAAGCTCATGTGCAGGGTAGGGGAGAGAGAGAGAAGGAGAGAAAGTATCTCAAACAGGCCCCACACTGTCAGTGCAGAGTCCAGTGTGGAACTCAATCCCACAAACTGTGAGGCCTTGACCTGAGCCAAAATCAGGAGTCAACCAACAGAATCACCCAGATGCCCCACAAAGAATATGGTTTTTATCCTTTCTTTTTTACACAGGATAATGATTATACAAATGAAAGACAAAAACCAGAAAAGCTAAAGTAAAATAACACATTCCAAATATTCATAGTAAGATTCGAATTTCTTTAAATTAAGATAAATGGTTTAATATTTTCTAAATCTCAACTTTGCATAACTAAAAACGCAAAGAGAAAGAAAAGCCAAGCGACAACCTTAAAATACTTTAAATAAATTTTCTCTTATTTAAATAATTTTTAAAGAAATTTTCCTCTTAAAGGGAAATGTTAAGAAGATAATTGACAAAGCTAGTGGATTATTGTTCTTAGATGAGAAGAAAGTCTTTAATAAATCTAGTCCACTTGTAGTTATACTGATTAGTTTGGAAGACCCCATTTCAAAATATGCAGGGAACTTTTAAAACATGTATTTAAGTATACTGCCTGAAATTCAACTGCTCAAGGTGAAATTAAATCAGACCACAGCCACGTCCAGAGAAAATACAGAAAGTACTAATAAAACTAAAATTGATCTGCCTGGGCGACAGGTGCTGAGCCAGTGAAAAGAGGTTAGTGGCTGACAACAGTGCACAGCCCCTCTTTGTTTCCCTCGAAAAAGAAAAAAAAAAAGAAGAAGAAAAATATATATGTATTTTTTAGTTCGGTAACAGCAAGTGAGTTCCTATGGGAATTATCCAAGATAGAGTCCTGCAAGCTGACACATGAGTTTGTTCTTAGAGTTGATGAAAAACAAAGGTTTATAGGATGAGACCAGGGAAAAAAATGAAAGGAGAAGTCATTTAAAAATGCTTTGTTTGCAACATTACATAGTTGAACAAGTACCCAAAGACATGAACCACAGATCTTGTCTCCCTTACTCCCAAGAGAAAGTACTGTCAGTAGTCCTGTTGGGCAAAATGTAGTCTGGGAATTGAATTTCAGCATGATTTGGTCTCAAGATTGGGAGACCTCTACTCCTTTATGCATTCAGGATTAAAACATGTCTCAGATTCATATACATTGGGCTAGGTGCTAAGGAAAATGAAAAATATATCATCTTTGACATAAAGAAATGTACCATCTAGTAGGGTAAGAGACATAATGGAAATAGTTAAAACAATGTGATTAGTGACACAGTACATAATATAACTTGGCATATAGAGAGGGCTTTTCCTAACTCTGCATATATAAATTAATACAAACAAACAAAATGACCACCAAAAAAAAGCAACAACAAAAGCAAACAAACACTGCAAAAGAGAGGCCAGAAATGTAGGAGGATCTGAGGAAAATAGTTCCTTGAAAACAATACATTTGAAATGTAAGAGAGCAAGACCTGTCAAGGGTCAAATGCAAGGTATACAGAAGGGATAATGTGACTGAACACCTTTGCCAGAATTAATTGCAAAATGTCACATTTGAAAGTGCCTTTGCTGATCTTGATCACCAAACTAAAATTCTATACAAAATAGCAACCCTAGAAAAAAAGTAATGCCTCAAGATTTTAGAAGGTATGATATGATTTATTATTTGATATGAAATGTGGAGACTAGAACTTATTTTACAAAAAATGAATGAAGATTTCTGTAATCTTTTTCATTTCTCCTTCAATCAATATTCGGTTTCAAAATAAAGGTTGCCTGAAAGAACTCCATTGAGCAAATTCCAGTTAATTTAAAACCTTTTTGTCCTAAATTATGTTCTTATATTTCCTAGGGTAATTTGTCACAGAGTCTTGTAGTAGTCATCAAGATAATTAAGTTCTGAGACAGGTTCTAACAGCAGGGAGCGTCAGAACATAAATTAAAAGGCTTTTAAAGAACCACATTTTATTTAAATCCCCAACTGTACACTCTTAAACAAATTTACCTTTGTAGCATTAACAGACTTACATTGCCACATTTTAATGGAAAATCAAAATTGAAAGCCTTTAATCATAATTGCTTTTAATTCTAAGTGAAAGTTTGAGTTACAATAGTAGCCATTGAAAAGGAAGGATATTTGAAGTTGTTTCCTGCTGACAGTTTTAATTTGACTCGCTTTTAATTTTTTTTCTGGCCGCTCTAAGATTTCAGCTGACGTTGCTTCAATTTTAAGTCACATTTCTGTTTAAATAAATTTAAATACATAAATAGAAGATGTGAGGATAACAACTAAAGAAAACAGAAATGGAAAAATTGACACAATTAAATACAGAATATGAAGTAATATGAACAACAGACTCATGAAAATCGCTGAGGCTAATGCATAATAAATGAATGCAAAGAAAGAATTCTGAAAGAGAAGTAGAGAAATCTCATAGGGATATGCTTTAGATTAAATAAATAAATAAATAAATAAATAAATAAACAGATTCAAATACATATCAACCTGGGATTAAAGGTTTCAAACGTTAGTACAAATTAACCAAAGAAGAAAAAAGTATAGAAAGATTTTATTTCATACAAATACGATGACTTTTATTGGGATCTGTGAGATGATCTAAAATCGGAACTACTCAAATAAATGAAAACAAAACAGTCCCATGGAGCAAAGAAACATTGTATCTTCCATGTTGCAGAACTCGGATATTCAGAGAAACAGTTTATATGAATCCATGTGTCATGAATGTAAAAGAATGGGCCATTTTCAATATTTTTAACATAAATGCATTTCTGATAAAGATCCTCCACCAGTCAAAAAGAAAATAAATGCATATGTAATTAATAGCATTTTTACTCATGTTTTTAAAATATTTCAAATATTTAATTTAGAAAGATATCATTGTCACACAATCTGACCTCTTCTGTATCTCATTTAAGAAAAATGACAAATACATATGCATAGTACACAGATTACTTGTTTTCATTCATTATGGAAGAAGGATAGGTAAATGGATGATAGATTACACAGATATAGAGACATACATGTAAACACACACAATTATATGTTTACATATATGAATATATGTATACAATTATATATGTATATATGTATATTTGTGTATATGTATATATGTGTATATGTGTATATATAAATATGGGGGCAGTAATTTCTAAGGCTTTTATCTGTTTCTATACTTCTATCTCCATGTCCTTTAATTCAAAATTAAAAGATATCACTATAAGTGCTATTTTCCCCCCTAACCTAACTATCCTCTCATTTTGTCTTAGAGGCATTGAAAAAAAAACCCAGCAATTTTTAATTGTGGCATTGGCATTTAATAGGATGACAACCCTGATCTCACCCAGAGTCTAAACATTTCGATAAGAACCTGAACATAGGATTCCCATCCCCAGTTCCCACTTTGCTTTTCCCTGGACACCATTTAAAATAACCACTTATAGTTGAGCCCACGAAAAGTTAGTGACCTTTGCCCAAACCACCTGATAAGTAATAGGTGTTTGTTATAGTTTTCTCACCTGTGACCTAGGACAGGAGACTGGTCATTGGGCCTCCCCATATCCCACACCTGTTTCTAGGATTTGTAAGTTATAGATCTTGTGACTTCACATCCTTTGTATGAGTGTTAACTGTTAAATGCGGCTACAATCAAAATGATACCAGCTTTTTACTTCCCCAAAGAGAGAGCTTGGATACCCTGTGTGGGTGGCCGGTGTCTCATCATTCAGAGTGTCATAATCTGCAAATCTTAATTTAATACACCAGATACAGGACCTCTACCACAGAAGTAAATTGAATTAGATTGACAAGATTAATCTTTATGATTCTGTAGAGTCAACCCAAAATAATCTATGTTAATAGAGTACAGCAGTGATGCAGATGGATGGAAATTTTAACAATAATTTATTTGATTCAGAAGCTTATATTTGTATTTGGCTACACGTTGTATTCCAAGAATTAACAGTATTTCAAAGAAAACTACACAGTATACAGTGCATCACAAAATGCTTAGAAAACTGCCTTATGTTAGCATCCTAAATCCTAATCAAATCTTTCAGGATACACATTCCAAGTTCCAAGTTCTAAGAACCTCAAGGAGATAAAAAACATAAACATTCTTATTATCAAGTCTCTCTGGGAGCAGATAAAATACTTTCTTTCACTAGTTTTAGAGACTGTAGCATTGAGTGTCACTCATTCACTAACTCATTATATCATGCTACAAATATTTAATGAGCACCTACTCTATTGTAAGACACCAAGAAACAAGATAGACATGGCCCCTAGCCTAATGGAGTTTACAGAGATGCAGCCCTCCACCTAATTCCTTAGGATGCAGCTAGTTCATATGAAAATGTCTAAAGTTAATCTATGATTGTCAAAGTTCCTTTTGCATATGGAATTGCTTGTTGCTGTGGAGAAGTAGGCTATATACTGGAATTCAAACATATAAGGATGCTTAAAATGGCAAAAGATATTCTAAATCAGCACCTACAAAGCAATATTTATATTTGAAAGTAGAAAATTAAATCAAATACGCTTTACCGTCCAATAGGATTACACCAAGACCTAAGTATTTTTATTGCCTTTATGATTTTACTATTATATTTCCAAATGCAAATATCTTTATTTCATTCTATCTGGGGAAATAACAAACCTCTTTAAAATTTCCAGCATTGCCCTGAAATTCTGTAAGGGAAAACATTAAATTCTTCATTTATATAACTTCTAAGCACTTTAAAAATTAATTGTTTATTGTTTTGTGTTGAGTTCAGTTAATTCTTGGTGTGCATCAGAATAAAACAATAACCTGAGAGTGTCAGTTATAAGCTTCCCAAAATAGCTCAAAACTTTTCTGGTTATTTTTGTTGTTCTTTAAGAAGATGACTTTTACCAGACTCTTGCTCATCTAAAATCAACTGAGATTCCTCTGTTCTCATATCTGATAACAATTGTGTTGCTAAGTTAACTTTTTTTAAGCATGTGATTTTTGGGAAGGTGTAATTTTGATAGAAAATAATTGTGGGAGTATACATCGTTAGGATACATGATGAGCTACACCAAATTAGTGCGTTGCTGTTGATAACATTAGGGACAGGGGGAAAGATGTAAGGTGGATCAACATTAATGTATATCCGTGAGAGGTTTTGAGGACAGGAAGAAAGTGGAAAGAGCTTTGGACTCTGGACAGAGTTCAGACTTGCTACCAAGTGTCTTTGTGACCTTGTGTTAGATGGTTAAACACTCTGAAATTACAGCATAGTTCCAGATGATCCTTAAGATCCATTCCAGGTAAAAAGACTATAATTCCAACCATAATATAATGTTATAATTCAGCCCTTAAAAGATATCCAAGTCCTAACAGTGGCCTCTAGTGAGAGTAATTGCCAACCTTTGCTCTGTAACAAATATAACTTTTATAGCAAGTAATTCTAAAAGATAAGGTCTCAAAGGATAAAAGAAAATGAATAGGTTACATTGCCAAAAAGAATCTGAAGGTGGATAGCAGATCAGGTATCTGTCCTAAATGCAGTATGACAGTAAAGAAAGGTCATTGCTATTGTGAGATACACAACAGCAAACCTGGATGCCACAGTTTTGCTTTGTGCTACTCAGCACTTGGAGTGGTAAGTTCAATATGACTCTAAAGTGTTAGGAATGATTTGCTTTAGTAAAGTCCAACAAATAAAATGGCCATTTCCTTGCATATTTTAGATGTCCTCAGTATATACTGATAATGTCTTTGGATTAAAATACATAGGTTTGTGAGTTCAAGCCTTGCTTCAAGTTCTGCACTGGTGATGCAGAACCTGCTTGGGATTTTCTCTCTCCTTCACTCTGTCTGCATTTTCTCCACTTGTGCTCTATTTATGTATCTATATCTACCTATCTAAATTTCAGTATATGTATATGTAAGATAGATATAGATAGATAGATAAATCTATAGAAAGAAATGATGTAATTTATGCAAGGATAATTGCTACAATGCAAACACCCTGAATGCTGGGAGCTTTAATTAATTTTTCTGCTGAATCATCAGCATGTAAAACAGAAAGTCTGGGACATAGTAAAAATATACATTTATATCAATAACTATTTTTTTTGAAAGATGACCAATTAAATAGGTATATAACCAGTGCTGGCTTTTAGGTCTTCTAATTATCAGAGCAGTGTTCTTTTCACTTTACCTCCATGCTCCTTTTTTTCCCCTAAGTGAATGTTGTTAAACTATTGGAATTTTGCTTTGTGTGTGAAATACTGTATGTTTTACAATGGAATATTTAGATAGAGCTATTAATGGACACAAAAAGGAGAAATGAATATTGTCTAAAAACTTCTCAATTTTAGTGCTAGGAATTCCAGAGACTTTATATGCTGTAAAGGCCTGGGAAGGAGTGTTGATCTACAGGTGAATCTCTGGGCTGCTTCAAATTTCTAAATCTCTAATCAGGTTTTTGGTTTGATGGGAAGGAAGGTCTATGAGAGTTTCTTACACAAGATTAAAGTCCAGCCTGAATGCTGAAGTCAAGCTCGTATCTAAAAAAAAAAAAGAAAGAAAAGAAAAAGAAAAAGAAAGAAAAGAAATGCTTTTCAAGAGGTTTATATGGTTATTTACTTACTGTATTTTTTATTAGCACTGTGTGGAGGGCAGGGAAGAGATTCACATTTCCAACTATCTACCAGATTGTCAGTCTTTAAATATGACTGTCAGTCTTAATTACCCTAAAATATGATTCCTAAGGGACCTGGGAGAACTAGGCTAGGAGACCAACCTGGCTAGGAGCAGGGTGTGATATAAAGTTACAATGTTAAAATATTATTTTTAAGAGATTTTATAGTCCTATTTACTCCAAACCCCCTACTTACAAGTATTTAAAAGCAAATGTTTAGAGCTTCTCAACATTTAGATGTATTTTTCAACGTAAACAACAGTTAGATGGTTTTAAGGAGTATTAAATATACCCTGAAAAGTACTGTTATTTGATATTTTAGTGGTTAGTGATTAGATTTTTACTGTTTTTATCAAACCAGAAAATTCTCTATTTTCAATGATTCTTTAAAATTGAAGTCCAATCATCCTTTCTAATTGCTTCACATATTGTTACACTTTTGACAAAAATTTCTTTCATTATGATTCAAAATAGCATATTCTAACAGCTTGATTGAGTACCTGTAGCATTGTCTCTATATTTTAGGAGTTGAAACTAATAATTAATTTTAAAAGCAGAGATTTCCAGCTCCTGTAGGTAGGAAAACATTTTAATTGCTTTGATAATTTGTTTTTCACTATCGTGCTATCTCTTGAGAGTTAGAAACTAAAATATGAATGTTACACAGATAAAACATATAGGCACAATGTAGAATAAAAATGTGATTTTCAAAGAGATAGATGCGTACATAATATACAGATGTGCATTAATAAACAGCAGTTAAGATATGTACCTATCTAGACAAACACTTTAGAGGCACAGTTATCTTGCATTATTGCACAGCATTACCATAGTGCTAAGTAGATTTAGATAAATTTAAGATGATATCTAACCTTTCAAGTACCATATGGATTTGAGAGTTTTACAAACTTCTGTGGTAAGTTGCTTCTTATGTAATTCTTAATCTCCTAACAGGCTTATGCACCTTTCTAGAAATGCCATATAAATTGTTTCCTTTTTTCTCTCTCCAAAAACACAATATGTAATATACCACTAGAATCCTGGGCAATATAAGACCATAATTAACATAAAAGAAAACATGTGGGTCTTCTTGTCTATCCAGTTTCTATAGTAAGACTATATTGAGTTAATGAACACATCAGAGTGGGATAAAGGAAACAAAATGTACTTATTACATAAATATCTCTCATACCTAACTATATTACACAGAAAATGAAGCAACCATGGTGAAGCATATTTAACTAAATTTGACATACATTTTTACTATACTGACATTTTTGGCATCATTATGTGAAATCATGGTTTGGGAATGCATTCTACTTGAAGTAATCACATTGTTCTAGGTCAGAACTATATAATATAATGCACTGAAATGTTAGAAATATTCTATATTCTATATATGCCTCATCCCATATGATAGGCATTAGCCATGTGAAATTTATTGTGCACTTAAATACAGTTTTTAGCAAGGAAGAACTAAATGGATAATTTTATTTAATTTTAACTAATTTAAATTTAAACACCTACATGTAGCTACTATATTGGATGGCATGGTTCTAGATATCTTGTAATATTTCAAACATTTTAGATGCGTTTGTTCCAACATCAATATTCACTTGTCTTCAAAGATGAACACAAGAGTGGCTATTTCCTTACTGCACGATTTTTCAAACTGTCTTTTATTTTTTTTTAAATTTTTAACATTTTCATTTATTTTGGGGAGACAGAGAGCAACAGAGAACGAGCAGGGGAGGGGCAGAGAGAGAAAAAGACACAGAATCCAAAGGAGGCTCCAGGCTCTGAGCTGTCAGCACAGAGTCCAATGAGGGGCCTGAACCCATGAGCAGTGAGATCATGACCTGAGCTGAAGTTGGATGCCTACCAACTAAGCCACTCAGGTGCCCCTAAAACTGTCTTTTAAAACAAGTAATTATCTGGCCTGCTATTACATCCAAGTAGAATTTTCCCCATTATTTAGCATTTTAATGGACATTGTACAAAATGTTTCTCAACATATTTTCAATTGTTGATCTTCAGTAACTTGTCTAGTTTATTTTTGTCCAGTGACATAGAATATAGTATAAATTAAAGGACATAGTTTTAGTATTAGTATTTCCCTTTTCCTTGCCTGCACAAAACCACTTTTCTAAACTTCAGTCTCCTTAATTATTAAATAAAACTGGAAAAACATATTCCTGTCTCACTGCATTAGTCAAAACATGCTTGGTTTCAGTTAAGACCAGTGAAAATGACCTTTCTTAAGGTAAAGCAAGAATGTGTTATACAGCTATAAATGCTTCATATACACAGTTGAACTTCACATAAGAAGAATGGACACTGGAGTCAGGACCTGGAAATCCACAGGACTCCTTTCCTTTCTTTCTTCAACAGGTGAATGTTCTCAAAAAAACAATAGTATATGGTTGTCCCGTTGTTTCTGAGTTTACAAATTAACCATTTTAGCCACATGTGTAAAATATATCTAAGTACTAATATCCAATTTCCAAGATGAGAATTGTATGGGTCAATTTGGATACAAATTTAAACCTAGGCCAATTAGCTAAGAATAGCAAGGTAGGTAAGGCATTGTTGTATTCCCCCAAGCTCTGTAACCAAGTAGCAATTGTCATAGAGGCAGAAGAGGAATCTATGCTGAGAAAAGAGTCTTAAGGCTTTTAAACACCACCTTTGACTTGCATTAAAACAATAATCAAATAGAATCCTTACTTCATTGAAATATTTAGTCATATGCTACTAAGTCTACAAATGTCACTTGAGTGCCTATTCAAAGCTAGGTGTAGGCTTCCAGAATGATAAGACATTTTTCTCATGAAATTTTCACAAATGAGGGGTTGCATTTTCCAATATGTTGCATGAGGTACAGTGTTCAAAAGTACATACTTTTTCTATGGGGATTTTCTATTCAATAGTATAAAATTTTATTTATAAAAGATGAATAAGTTCTAGAGATCTGCTGTACAATGTAGTGCCTATAGTTAATAATACTGTAATGTACCCAGAATTTATAAAGAGAGTAGATCTCATCTTAAGTGTTCTTACTACAATAAATAAGGTGATATATCTGATAAGGGATAATATTCAAAATATATAAGTAACATACGAAAGTTAACACGAAAAAATACCCCACAAATAATCTGATTAAAAATGGGCAGAAGGAGGAGCCAAGATGGCGAGGAGGAAGGGAGCTCTGTAAACTTTGTCTGCCCCATCTATCGAACTGAGAAGGACATTACTCTCATCTGCAAGAGTGGAAGGAGAAAATACAGAATCCAGAAAGAAGACAACCTCAAAGACGCCTGAGTGAGTGAGTGTGAACTGGGAAGATTGGAAAACGGAACAGCCGAGAGGGGCAGGGGAGTTGGGAGCCACAGCCCAACACAGGGAAAGGGCATGAAGCCTCTGGGAGACAAAAGGAAGAGAAAGAGGAACTGAACACGCTCATAGTACTGTCTCTGGGGAAGAGATAATGAACATTTAACCCCACATGGAGAGAAAAACTCTCACTCCATATATAACTGCTGGGCAGCCCAAATCCCAAACCCAGATGGCACAAGGGAAAAACAGCCTCCATCCCTGAGCCATCCCCACAGGGAGTTGGCAGCCTCCAGGCGTGCACTTCGGCCTCTGCTGCGGGAGTGGGAGCACACACCTCATTTCCATGGGGCATCTTGCCTCCAGCATTTGCCTCACAAATCCCGAATCCCAGGTGCCAGCAGGAAAATAATAGGCCCCACCCGACGTGATCCTGGCAGGGAGTTGGCGGGGGCAGAGGCAGGGGTGCACGCTTCTGCTGCAGGAGTGTGCAGCTCATTTCCTGCAGTGACCAGGGCCTCAGGCAGAGGCAGCACGAATTCCGGCAGGTGCAAGAGAAACTGATCCCTCCCCCTATGCAATCTTATCCCAGCTGGGGGCTGGAAATTGGCAGTGGCATCTGTGAGGGCGTGGACTTCACCTCCTGTTGCTCACCTTGCCTCCTGCAGCAGCAGCAGCACAAAACCCTGCTATGCCAAGAGAAACTGTGCCCTCCCCCTAGCGAGATCCCAGCTAAGAAACCAGACACCAAAGCAAGTACATCTCATCTATGGTAGCATAAAAGTGCATGGACTAGGATTTTGAAACGAGGCACTCCTGGGAAATATAGCTTGGATCAGCCACAGCACAAGGAGATTGAACTCATTAGAGTGACCTGCAGCACTAAGTTCCAGCGGAGCTTGGGGTGTCACCATTCAACCTCTGTAACTACCACGGCAGGGCCTCCTAAACCAGCCCCCAAGACCTACTACACCAAACCAAACCTATCCATGAGGGACAGCTGCTGTTTTTGTTTTTTGGGGTTTTTTTCTTGTTTGTTTTTTGGGGGGATTTTTGTACTTATTTTTTATCATTACCTTTTTTACTTAATTTTTTAAAAAATTTTTACTCCTTATTTTCCATTTTCCTTTCTCCCGCATTTTTTTCGTCCTCTTGCCATCCAGATATATTCTCCCATATCTCATCCTTATCTCTCCCTACAACTGGTTATACACTTTTAGACTGTCCATTGTCCTTTGTTGTTTCTGCCTCCCTTTATTTTTTTTCTTTCCTTTTTTTTCTTCTCTTTCCTCTCCATTTTCTTTTTTTCCTTTCCCCTGTTTAATTTGTTTGTTCATTGGATTTATCTCTGTGTTAGCATGCTTCTGTTCCCTTTGTGTTTGTCTGTCTGTTTTCCTTCTCAGGGCCACCCCAAGAAACAAGCCAAAGTGCAAATATTGCTGAGTAGGGAAATAAAATTATCAAGGCACAACAGGCTTCAGAGAAGTAACTGAGACAACGACTATGAAGTTTGAAAATAGGTGTGACAAGTTTAAAAAGGCTATAAATGAGGTGAATAATAAAATGGAGGCAGCCATCTCAAGGATTGAAGAGGCAGAGAGAGAAGAATAGGTGAATCAGAAAATATAGTTATAGCAAAAGAGGAAGCTGAAAAAAAAAAAAAGAGAGAGAGAGAACTTGATCCAGGAGCAGGAAAGGAGAATTCGAGACCTGAGTGATACAATCAAATGGAACAACATCATTATCATAGGAATTCCTGAAGGGGAAGACAGAGAAAGGGGTCCTTGAAGGGATACTAGAACAAATTATAACTGAAAATTTCCCAAATCTTGAGAAAGAAATAGATATTCAAATTCAAGAGGCACAAAGAACCCACTTAAGACGTAATTTGAATCAACCTTCGGCATGGCATATCATAGTGAAACTGGCAAAATGTAAAGATAAAGAGAGAATTCTGAAGGCACCTAGGGAGAAAAGGGCCCTCAGGTACAAAGGGAAACCTATCATAGTGGTTATAGACCTATCTAATGAAACTTGGCAGGCCAGAAAGGAATGGCAGGAAATCTTCAATGTGATGAACAGAAAAAGCATACAGCCAAAAATTCTTTATCCATCAAGCCAGTCATTCATAATAGAAGAAGAGACAAAGGTGTTCCCAAATAGACAAAAATTGAGAGAATTCATGACCAGCAAACCAGCCCTACAAGAAATCCTAAGAGGGACTCTATGAGGGAAATGTTGCAAAGAATACAAGGTACCAGAGACACCACTATAAACATGAATTCTACGGAAAACACAATGACTCTAAACCCACATTTTTCAATAACACTGAATGTAAATGGACTGAATGCTCCAACCAAATAACACAGGGTAGCAGAATGGATTAAAAAAACCAAAATCCATCTATTTGCTGTCTACAAGAGACACATTTTAGACCTGAAGATACCTTCAGGTTAAAATAAAGGGAAGGAGAAATATCTATCATGCGACTAGAAGCCAAAAGAAATCCGGAGTAGCCATACTTATATCAAACAAACTGGACTTTACAGTAAAGGCAGTAACAAGAGATAATAATTAAAGGGTCTCTCCATTAGGAAAAGCTATTAATTATAAATATCTATGCTCCAAATTCGGGACCACCCAAATACATAAAACAATTAATCACAGACAGAAACATTCTTATTGATAAGACTGTGCTAATTGCAGGTGATTTTAGTACTCCACTGACAGCAATGGATAGATCAACCAGACAGAAAATCACTAAAGAAACAATGGACCTGAACGACACATTGGAACAGATGGAATTGATAGAAATATTTAGAACTCTGCATCCTGAAGTTAGGAAATTCACCTTATTTTCAAGTGCACATGGCACATTCTCCAAGATAGATCACATACGGGGGCATAAAGCATCCCTCCATAAGTATAAATGATTAGAGATCATACCATGCACACTTTCAGATCACAATGCTATGAAACTTGAAATTAACAACAGGAAAAAGTCTGGAACCTCCAAAAATGTGGAGGTTAAAAACCACCCTACTAAAGAATGATTAGGCTAATCAGGCAATTAGAGAAGAAATTTAAAAATAAATGGAAACAAATGAAAACAAAAATACAACAATCCAAAATATCTGGGACGCAGCAAAGATATTCCTAAAAGGAAAGTATATTGCAATCCAGGACAATTTAAACAAACTAGAAAAAGCACAAATTCAAAGTCTAAAAGAGCACCTACTGAAATAGAAGAGGAGCAGCAAGAGCACCCCAAACCCAGCAGAAGAAAAGAAATAATAAAGATCAGGGCAGAAATAAACAATATAGAATAAAAAAAAAAGTCAAGAAGATCAAGGAAACCAAGGGTTGGTTCTTTGGAAAAATAAACAAAATTGATAAACCTCTAGCCAGGCTCCTTAGAAAGAAAAGAGAGAGCACCCAGATAGACAAAATCATGAATGAAAAAGGATTTATTTACAACCAATCCCTTAGAAATATAAGCAATCATCAGAGATTACTATGAAAAATTATATGCCAACAAACTGGACAACCTAGAAGTAATGGACAAATTCCTAAATGCACATGCACTACCAAAATTCAAACGGGAAGAGATAGAAAGCATGAATAGACCGATAACCAGTAAAGAAATTGAATCCATAATCAAAAAATCTCCCAATGAATAAGAGCCCAGGGCCAGATGGCTTCCTAGGGGAATTCGACCAGACATTTAAAGCAGAGCTAATACCCATTCTTCTCAAACTATTCCAAAAAATAGAAATAGAAGGAAAACTTCCAAACTCATTCTATGAAGCCAGCATCCCCTTGATCCCCAAACAAGACAGAGACCCAGCAGAAAAAGAGAACTACAGACCAATATCCTTAATGAATTCAGATGCAAAAATACTCAACATGATACTGGCAAATCGAATTCAACACCATATAAAAAAATTATCCATCATGATCAAGTGAGATTCATTCCTGGATTACAGGGCTGGTTCAATATTTGCAAATCCATCAATGTGATGCTTCACATTAACAAAAGAAAAGATAAAATCCATATGATCCTGTCATTAGATGCAGAAAAAGCATTTGACAAAAAAGAGCACCCTTTCTTAATTAAAAAACCCTTGAGAAAGTCAGAATAGAAGGAACTTACCTAAACATTATAAAAGCAGTTTATGAAAAGCCCACAGCTAATATCATCCTCAATGGAGAAAAACTGAGACCTTTCTCCCTGAGGTCAGGAACACGACAGGGGTGTCCACTCCTACCACTGCTGTTTAACATAGTGCTGGAAGTCCTAGCAGCAGCAATCAGACAAAAAAGGAAATAAAAGGCATCAGAATTGGCAAGGAAGAAGTCAAACTTTCACGTCTTGCTGATGACATAATACTCTACATGGAAAACCCGGCAGACTCCACCAGAAGCCTTCTAGAACTGATCCATGAATTCAGTAAAGTTGAAGGGTACAAAATCAATTTATAGAAATTGGTTGCATTCCTATACACCAATAATGAAGTAGCAGAAAGAGAAGTCAAAAAAATGATCCCATTCACAATTGCACGAAAAACCAGAAAATACCTAGGAGTAAACCTAACCAAGTATGTAAAAGACCTATATGATGAAAACTATAGAAAACTTATGAAAGAGATTGAAGAA
>NC_043704.1:38318708-38366092 GCF_006229205.1 Suricata suricatta | reverse complement strand
GAATGGGAAAAGATAGTTGCAAATGGCATATCAGATAAAGGGCTAGTATCCAAAATCCATAAGGAACTCACCAAACTCCACACTCAAAAAACAAATAACCCAGTGATGAAATGGCAGAAGACATAAACAGACACTTCTCCAAAGAAGACATCCAGATGGCCTACAGGCACATGAAACGATTCTCAACATCACTCATCATCAGGGAAACACAAATCAAAACCACACTAAGATACCACCTCATGCCAGTCAGAGTGGCTAAAATGAACAAATCAAGAGACTATAGATGCTGGTGAGGGTGTGAAGAAACGGGCACCCTCCTACACTGTTGGTGGGAATGTAAACTGGTGCAGCCGCTCTGGAAAACAGTATGGAGGTTCCTCAAAAAACTATCCATAGAACTCCCCTATGACCCAGCAATAGCCCTGCTAGGGATTTACCCAAGGGATACAGAAGTGCTGATGCATAGGAGCACATGTACCCCAATGTTCATAACAGCACTGTCAACAATAGCCAAAACATGGAAAGAGCCTAAGTGTCCATCACCCGATCAATGGATCAAGAAAATGTGGTATATATATACAATGGAGTATTACATGGCAATGAGAAAGAATTAAATCTGGCCATTTGTAGCAAAGTGGATGGACCTTGAGGATGTCATGCTAAGCGAAATAAGTCAGGCAGAGAAGGACAGATACCATATGTTTGTATTCATATGTCTAACAGGAGAACAGGAGAAACCTAATGGAGGACCATGGGGAAGGGAAGAGGGAAAGAGAGTTGGGGAGAGAGAGGGATGCAAAATCTGAGAGACTATTGAATACTGAAAAGGACTGAGGGTTGATGGGGAAGGGGGAGGGGGAATAGAGGTGGTGCTAATGGAGGAGGGCACTTGTTGGGAAGAGTACTGGGTGTTATATGGAAACCAATTTGACAATAAACTATTTATAAATAAATAAAATAAATAAATAAATAAATAAATAAATATATAAATAAAATAAAAAAAATAAAATCCCACCAAGTTTTCTAATCATCAAAAAAAATAAATAAATAAAAAATGAAAATGGGCAGAAGACCTAGCCAGACATTTTTCCAAAGAAGACATATAGAGGGCCAATAGACACATGAAAAGATGCTCAGCATCACTCATCATCAAGAAAATGCTAATCAAAACCACAGTAATATACCACCTAACACCTCTCAGAATGACTAATGTCAAAAAAGATAAAGGAAAAAGAAAAAACAAGTGTCATCCATGTTGTGAAGAAAAGGGAGCCCTCCTGCAATGTTGGTGGGAGTGCACATTGATGCAAGCACTGTGAAAGAGCATGGGGTTCTTCAAAAATCAAAAATAGAAATATTATGCAATCCACTAATTCTAATACTATTTACCCAGAGAAAAACATGAGCACTAATTTGAAAAGATATATGCAGTATATGTTTACTGCAGTATTATTTACAATAGCCAAAATGTGAAGTTCACAAGTGCCCATTAATTAATGAATATATACAATATATTCACATATATACAATGAAATAATATGTAGCCATAAAAAGAATGAAATCTTAGCAATTGTGGCAATATGGGTGTGCTAGAAGGAGTTATGTTAAGTGAAATAACTCAAAGACAAATACCATATGATTTCACTTATATGTGGAATCTGAGAAACAAAACAAAATAGAAATAGACACATAAATTCAGAGAACAAACTGATGGTTTCCAGAAAGGAGGTGGGTGGGAAAGGAACAAATTTCCAGTTATAAACTGAATAAGTTGTGGAAATGAAAAGTATAGCATAGGAAATAGAAAAATTTAAAAAAAGATAGGGTATGAGGAAACTTTTGAGGGTGATGAATATACTTACTACTTTGATTGTGGTGATGGTGTGCTAATGTATACATATGTCCACGCAAGTCAACTTGTATACAGTAGATTACCACTTACACCTTAATACAGGTGTGAATTTTTTAAAGCTATATTTCTTTCAATCGTATTTTGGGGATGATTGCTTACTTTCTATCAATATTTTTTCTTTAAAAGTATTATTAACAAATAATACATTTCTACATTATGATCTAAATTTTCTATAAAATTATTTTTATACCAGTTTTAGGCTTATAACAATATTGAGAGGGAGATAGAGAGATGTCCCACATACTCCCTGCTCCTACATATGAATAGCCTTCCCCATTATCAATATCATTGACCAGAATTGGTAACAAAGGATGAGCTTGCACTGACACATAATCACCCAGTCCATAGTTTACCTTAGGGCTCACTCTTGAGTGTTGTATATATGGGTTTGACAAATGTATCATGACTTGAATGCACCATTGTAATATTGTGTGGAATATTTTCACTGTCCTAAAAATACTTTTGGCCACTGTCTATTCAACCCATCCCCACTCTGTAACACTGATCTTTTTATTGTCTTCACAGTGTTGCCTTTTCACAAATGTCATATAGTTGGAATCATTCAGTATGTAGACTTTTCAGATTGTCTCCTTTCATTTAATAATATGTATTTAAATTTCCTCCACGTCTTTGTAATGGCTTGATAACTCCTTTCATTTCAGCACTGAATAATATTACATTATCTGTTTGCTCCAGAGTTTATTTATCCATTCATCAGTTGAAGGACATCTTGGTTCCTTCCCAGTTTGGGCATGTATGCAAAAAGCTGCTATAAATCCATGTATATTCTTTTGTGTGGACTTGTTTTCAATTCTTTGGGCAAATACCAAGGAGATCAATTGCTGGATCATGCTGTAAGAGTATGGTTAGTTTTGTAAGAAATCACCAAACTGTTTCCCAAAGTGGTTGCAGCATTTTGTATCCCTAGCAGGAATGAATAAGCGTTTCTGTTGTCCCACATTGGCACCAGAATTTTGAGTTGTCTGTGTTGTCAATTTTGTCCATTCTTATTGGTGTAAAATGGAATCTCATTGTTGTTTCCATTTGTACTTCTCTGATGATGTATAATGTAGAGAATCTGTATATATTCTTTGGTGGAGTCTGCACTGGAGGAGGTGACCACTGATTGACCTGTGTGCCATCCCAAGGCAACTGAAGGTTTCTTTTTGTTTTCCTTTAAACCATAATATTTGTTTAACTTTTTTAAAAATTTTATTTAAATTTTAGTTATTTAACATGCAGTGCAATGTTGGTCTCAGAAGTATAATTCAGTGTTTCATTACTTAAATACAACATTAATTATAATATTTAATTTAGTTATTATTTTTAAATATAATTTATTGTCAAGTTAGCTAACATGTAGTATATACACTGTTCTCTTGGCTTTGGGGATAGATTCCCATGATCTATCCCTTACATACCACACCCAGTGCTCATCCCAAGTGCCAAGTCCTTGGAATGTATGTTCTACCCACTCGCTGTTCCTGTTGAAACCATCTGGATTGTATATGTGACTGAATCTCATTAAGACCTCTACAGAAACTCTTGAGATTCTGGCAGGTGGGTGTGAAGACCTGCTTATTTTGTGGCCACATAAGACAATTTTCATATGGTAAGTTTCCTTGCTTATTAAAAGTGCCACATGCCAATCTGGAGTGGGCTCACTTTTTATTTAGTCTCTTCTTGCCCTCTGTGTGTATGGGGGCCAATTTTGTATTTCACCTAGGAAACTCCCACAATTTCAAGCTAACAGTCTGTTAAGGTCTTTGGCCCTATAACTTTCCTTACTTTGAAGTTGATTCTGTCTGAAATTAATAATACTATTCCCATTTCTTTTTATTATTGTTAGAACAGTTTAGTTTTCTTCATCCACTTACTTTTCATCTATATGTACTTTTATATTTAAAGTAGGCTTCTTATAGACAACATGTAGTTGGGTCATGTTTCTGATCTAGTCTAATTTTTTTTAATGTTTTATTTATTTTTGAGAGAGGGAGAGACAGCATGAGCAGAGGAGGATCAGAGAGAGAGGGAGGAGACACAGAATCTGAAGACAGGCTCAAGGCTCTAAGCTAACTGTTAGCTAGAACCGGACACAGGGCTTGAATCCATGAACCACAAGATCATGACCTGAGCTGAAACTGGATGCTCAACCAACTGAGCCACCCAGGCATTCCTCTGAGCTAGTCTAACAATCTCTTTTAATTAGTGCATTAAAACCATTGACAATGATATTATTGACATAATTGGATTAATATCTACCATACTTGTTTTGTATTTTTTGCCCTTATTCTGCATTCCTATTTTTGTCTTCTACTCTCTTCATGTCTTTCAGCATTTTAAGTGAGTTCAAACACATAAACACATTTTCTCTCCTCTCTTAGCAGATCAATTAAGGAAGAAGAAAAATAAAACACTTTATTTTAACTATAATTACTTCTTTATGTAAATTTTGAACTATTTTCCTTATCTTTAAAGACCTTTTAACATTCTTGCAAGACAGGTTTAGGGGCAACAAATTCCCTCTTTTTTTTTTTTTTGTCTATTAATTCTTAGGTCTTTTTCACTTTAGAAGGATATTTTCACAGGGTACAGAATTCTAGGTTTGTGTGTTTTCTTCACTCAACAGTTTACATATATCACTCATTTCTTGCTTGCATGTTTTCTAAGTTATACATAATTCTGATCTTTGTTCTTTACTGGTAAGGTGTTTATCTCCTCTGGCTTCTTTCAAAAAACATTTTTTTTATATTTGCTTTACTGTGATTTAAAGTTGATATTTCTAGATATTTTTTTCTTTTTCTTTCTTTTCCTCCTCCTCCTTCTTTTCTTCCTCATCCTCCTCTTCCTCCTTCTTCCTCTTTACATTTACCTTGCTTGGTATTCTCTGAGGTTCCTGTCTGTGTGGCTTGGTGTGTCTGATATTAATTTGAAGAAATTCTCAGTCATTATTGTTATAAATATTTCTTTTGTTTCTTTCTCTTTTTCCTTTCCTTCTTGTATTCCCATTAAAGGTACAGCTGATCGTTTTGACTTATGATTTTTCAACTTTAATGGTATGCAAGTAATATACATTCAGCAGAAACCATAATTCCACTTTTGAATTTTGGTCTTTTCCTGGACCAGCAATATGCAATTCAATACTCTCCAGTAATGCTGGGCAGTGGGGGTGAGCCATGCTCCCAGTCAGCCACGTAATCACAAGGGTAAACAATTGACACCCTTACAACTATCTGTACCCATACAACCAGTCTGTACTTCACTTTCAGTGGATTATTCAACAAATTACATGAGATATCCAACACTTTGTTATAAAATATGCTTTGTGTTAGATATTTTTACCCAACTATAGGCTAATGTAGGATGTAATGTAGGCTATTTAAGGTAGTCTAGACCAAGTCATGGTGTTTGGTAGGTTAGATATATTAAGTGCAGTTTCAGCTTGTGATATTTTTAAGTTACAAGGGGTTTATCTGCACATAACCTCATTGTAAGTTGTGGAACATCTGCATGTTACACTGTTTGTCATTGTCCCAAAGTCCTTGGATTTTCTATTCTGGATTTTGTTTTGTTTTCAGTCTTTGTTCTTTTTGTTTTTCACTTTTGGAAGTTTCTCTTGGGAGATCCTCAAGAGATTCTTTACTCAGTTGTGTCTAGTCTACTAATAACCCCATTAAAGGCATTCTTCATTTTTGTTATAGTGTTTTGCTTTTTATTTTTATATCTGGCAATTCTTTTTAGTTCTTTCTTAATATTTCCACTCTCTGCTTACATTGCCCACCTAATCTTCCATGCTATGTGCTTTATCCATTGGAGCACTTAGCATATTAATTATAGCTGTTTTCTTTTTTTTAAGGTTTATTTATTTGTTTTGAGAGAGGGAGAGGGAAAGGGAGAGGGAGAGGGAGAGGGAGAGAGAGAGAGAGAGAGAGAGAGAGAGAGAGAGAGAGAGAGAGAATCTCAAGCAGTCTCTGGCTATCAGCATGGAGTTCAATACAAGACTCCATTTCATCAACCTTGAGATCATGACCTGAGCCAAAATCAAGAGTCAATCAAGATCCTTAACTGACTGAGCCACCCAGAGGCCCCAATCATAGTAATGCTAAATTCCTGGTTTGACACTTCCAAAATTCTTGCCATGTCTAGTTCTGAGGCCTGCTCTGTGTCTTGAAAGCATGTTTGTTGCCCTTTGGTATGCCTTGTAATTTTTCTGATTACTGGCTATGATATACTATGTAAAAGGAACTAAAGCAAATTAGCAATGAGGTGGTATGTTCAGGGAAGGGAAGTGTTCTCTAGCCCTATAATTAGTTTTCAGTAACTCAGTCAGTAGGGAGCCTAAACCTTTGGACTATAAACTTCACAAGTATTTCATTTATCACTTTTTCTCTACTGCCTTAGGTGGGACAGGTTTGCTAGAGTTGGTTCCTTAGGTCATTTAGGCTATAATTGTTGGGGCCCATCCAGCCAGAAGTGCTGTGTGGCCTTTGGGACTCTGCTTCCCCTACTTGAAAATGTGTGTGCTTGACTGCTTGACTTAAGTGGATCAGAGACTGGGGTTAGTTCTCCTATTAATCATGCCATTTGGTAATCATGGTTTCAGTAACTGGGCAGATTTTCTGATTGAAACTTCCTCCCTAGTTACGGGCACCTTACTCACAGACTGTTGTTTAAGCCTTTAAGAAAAAATAGCCTTGTCATAAGGTTCAGTTAATAATATCACTATGTACATAAAACAAACCCCTGCTGATATATTTTGAGTGATGAATTATGTTTTTTGATCTTCTGTGTTGTACCTCGTTTCTATTTTGATTTTCTGTTTTTGCTACCATGGAAATAATAATTTTTCTGGAAGTAACAAACAATGTAATCATTAGAAAAATGATGTAATCACCTGTGGTATATAAGACACCAAGTTTCACAGTAAAGCGTGGTCTCTTCTACCATTCATGTTGTCTGTGTTCTTTCTCATAGATATTTCGCCGACACCAACCGCCTACTCAGAAACCCTTGGACTCTGGTGCGTGGGCTGGTCCCCTGCATATAATAATACCCCAGCAGGTTAAGCTTTTGTTAACTAGTTCCTCTGGGGTCAGGCCTCATTAAAAATAGTATTCTGGTGACATTTCTAAAAGGCTCCTTTTAACTGCCCTAAGGAACGGCGGAAAGGAAGAGAAGAGGGAGTATTTTTCTCTGATCCCATGGGAAGGATTTTTCTCTGATATTTACTGTGGGACTCTGGTCAAGCTCCTGGAGGTAAATCTCACAATGTTGTAAGGGTTTTCCTATGATTGAGTCACGTGAAGTTTTTAATTCTTAGACAGTCTACACTGAGCAGCATCTAACAATTCAGGTTTTCCTACCCTGACATTTGTTTTCCACTTGTGTATCTCTGAGTAAACCTTAACCCCCTGAATATGCCTTCCTCTTCAATCTTGACGGCAACCTTTTGCCCTGTATCTTCTCCTCTATAATGGATTCAAAAAGAGCTGATTTTTGAATCTGCTTAGCTTTTTACTTGTTGCTAGAATAGAGTGGCAACTTCCAGGTTCCTTACATCCAAAACTCCTGATCTGACTTTAACTGAATGTATTTCACATTCAATATGTATATTAGTCATTTGGTCCCTTAGTGATAAATTCAAGTCAAGGTGGAATTTTGGTTCATAATTAAACTGAAACGTTTTACTCTATTGGACCTTAATGGTCAAAAAATCAAATATGGAAATAAAATTATATATATAAATCAAGAAGAAGACAGAGTCACAGAGATAGGTATGGGTCAAGAATAAATGACAACATAATTTGCAGGTAATTAAATAAGTCAAAATATATGATTATCCCATGAGAAATCAAATAGCAATTAATTTATAGTTTTTTAAATTGTTTTAAGGTTTATTTATTTTTGAGAGAGACAGACAAACAGACAGAGAACAAGTAGGGGAGGTGCAGAGGGAGAGGGAGACACAAAATCTGAAGCAGGCTCCAAGCTCTGAGCTGTCAGCAAGAGTCCGATGAAGGGTTCAAACTCATGGTGTGTGAGATCATGACCTTAGCTGAAGACGAAGATGCTTAACTGACTGAGCCACTCAGGTGCCCCATCAGATAGCAATTAACTTAAATAGTAGCACAATTTACTTTTGGTTGAAGAAAAATGAAAAAGATAACTTGATATGGTGATTTCAGGAGTCAATTCAAGTGTAGTATTGGAAATACACATTATAAAGTTAGTTTTATTTTTCAATATTCCTTTAATAATTTACAAAATTTTCTTACGGAGACAGGATTTTTTTTTCATTTACCAAGAGCGCCTTAGACAAAAGAAAAAATGTAGTACTTGAAGACCTCATCAATGAAAATATACATTTGTTTAACAATTTTATTAGAAGAAGGGATTATGAAATGTGGTGCTTAAATAACACTTTAAAAAATTATGAGCAAGATAAACATTTCAGTTCTAGACAGGGTGATTTACTAGACTATGAGAGGGAAGTCAGTGGATAAAATAAAGTGATCTATCCAAAGAAGTATTCAACAGACTATATGTCCCCTCCTCACAGAGAAAAGTCAAGAATTGTATGAGGTCCTGTTTTCATCACTGATTTTATACTACATTGGGAAATTGTAATCTAGGATCTGAAGGGTTTAGAAAAGGACAATTCTTACCTCTTCACCCATCTTATGAGAATACTACATAATACTACTCATGGTAGATAATTGTTTACAATGATTATTACCAATTGTGACTAACGTAGACTATTCACAAATTGGTAAAATTAAGATACTCCAATATTGCCAGCACTATGAAAATAATAGAGCAATTAGATATGGTTCTGTAAGTTGTTTGCATATTTTATCATGTCCTTCAATGGGACAATGTTTGAATTCTCAGAATAATTTTCAGTGGGCAAGTAGAACAATGAATATTCTATTAAATAACACAAAGTCTTCTAAAAGTGAATGTTAGGTTCTGCACCTCCATATTTATATCATCAACCAACAGAATAAATACAAGTCAAAGAGCTTGGAGATCCTTAGAAGAAGTACTCGTTAAATGTAACCCAAAAGCGGATTTGAAAATTTTTCCCTTTTAAATTTATTTTCCCAAGGTCCTAATAAATGAAAGCTGGGCTGCTATCCAGGTTCCAAGCCACTAGAGCCTGATTGTTTTCTATTTGTTTCAGTGTTTAAAGCCAACAAAAGCTGCATTAAAATTGACGGTGCCAAGTAGTAACAAGCATACTTTAAGCATAGCTAATGTATGAACCCATAGCCCCAGGTTATAATATTTCAAATACAACAGAATTTAGAGGCTAGGCTCTTTGTCATTACATTTTACAAACAAAACATTTTTAAAAATATAACTTGTTTATGAAAACTCCAAAATATATCCCCCATAACAGAATGATAACTTGTATTACTCTACATTATTTGTATTTTTGCATTTCTAGTCACATATTTCTTATACCCCTATCATCTTTAAATGAAAGCTCAGATGGAAATACGTTGTCTCTTTTTTTTACTACACACACACACACACACACACACACACACACACAATTGGTTCTATTGCTTTCTTCCTTCCTTTTGAAAACATTCCTAATTTTAATAATTCATGTCCTTGCCAGCCACTTTTGAGCAACAAATCAACATACTATTGTCTTTACTACAAAATATGAAAAAATGTAATGATCATATTTGAAAAAGTGATTAAATTCCCTATAACTTATATTTCTAGATTTTCATTTAAATAAATAAACCAGTTTGGTTAATCAAGCCTTGGGATTTTTATATTATATATTTCCTAATTTTGTTCAAGACAAAATTTGAGTCTCACATTATGAGACTCTGGACTTGGAGCTAGGCAAATGAGGCATCTTTAAAAGATTTTAAGTCTGTGCATTTTTTATGTTGAATGTTTGTAATTACCTTTAAACTGTTCTCAGATTAAAAATAAAAATATTTCAAAGATTATGTATTTTAAAGAACAGGGCTAAGAAGTCTGATATTATAATTACTGTTTTTGAGAATTTACATGAGCAAACAGGCAACCAGTAACAGCCTGGATATAAAATACATCCTTGGGATATTTAACTATAATCTGCTTTACCTTTTTTCCCTCCACTCTATTCAGCTGATACAACTCCAATGTTAATCTTCAATTAACCTATATTAATTGGTCTAATGATTAACAGAAATAAGTCTGTATTGTGTTCATACAGTTGTGCCTCCCTCTGTTCATATTAGGAAAGGGGTGACAATGAGAATTATTTCAAGTATTTGGAAAGAGTCCTTGACCCAGTTAAGAGATAATGCAAATTCTCTCATTTGACTCCTTCCTGCTTAGCACTCCATAATATAAAGATTGAAAACCTCTTAAAGTATAAAATCTCTTTCTGAACATCAGAAATTTGATAGACACCCAATTTTGTTTATTTTTTATTGGATATTTTAGAAATTAGTAATTTCTCTGTCTTATGTATATGCATCTGTGTATTCTTTCTAGGGAAAAGGTGCTTAACACATTTGTATTTCAGATCACTTGAAACAATTTGTCCATAAACAAAAGCCAAGAATATAGCTATGTCACTTTTCCAATGGTTGGTGCATTAATAATCATCTGATCCACTCATTTTATAGAAAAATAACTAAGACTCTGGAATTTTAATTGGCAGAATTGGTACTAAAGATGAAAAAAAGGATGGTAATTCTAATTTGCTTTTCACTCTATTGCCTAGACTTTCAAACAAATAGAACCTCATTTTTAAAAGCTAGGCTTAGGTATATTATGGGTAGGGAGGAAAAAATAAAATAAGAACCATGTTCAAATGAAATAGGGGAAAATGCCTTTGGAAACCAAAGAGGCATATGATACTAATCACTGGTAAAGCACTTTACAACTAAGATTCATAAAATACTTGTTAAAGAAATTTCTCTAGTTATAGTCTTGCCTATATACATGGCTATGAGACTATCATACCACAATACATGCCTTTTCTGTTTTTATATGAAGGCTTAGGTGTAAAAGAATAGCCAACCCAAAGCTATGAAAAATAGTTACATTTCATTCTCAAACATATGATTCTATCAAGGCCACATTTCTGTTTGGGTACTGATTGGTCATAGGTTTTCCTTCTCTAAAAATCATGAATGGTTTGGAAGAAGCTACTTAAAATTTGATGTTGAACAAGTGAACTGAGATAATCATGAAATGGGCCACTTGCTCTTTTCTTAGTAGTGGATGTGAAATGGTAGGTGTTAGGAAAATCAGTAGATGTTTATTATATTGAATTCTTTCTAATAATCATCAAATACAAGGACAATGCATGTTCATTAAAACCCCTCTATAATGTTCTCCTTGTCTTGGTGTTTGCATTACACAATGTATTTTACTGATCTTTTGTTTTCCATACTTAATAATTAATTTGTAAATTTAATATTACACATTTACTCTTTTCTAAAAATTTTCTGGGTGACTCTTATTTTTATACCTTAAATTACACTTAAATAGTACCTCTTAGAGTCATTTTTTTTTCTATCGAGTCTTTTTCTATGTTTCAGTAGATCCAAAAACTTACCTAAATGTTTTTTATTTTGTTTCTTATATATTTGACTGGTTGGTTTGACTGGTTTGCATATTGAGTTTCTATCCACCAGTCCTCTACTTACATGCAAATTTTCTCCTCACCAATCCTTTCCATCAAATTTCCATCAGATTATTTTCTCTGTATAGAACTCATTGGGAACAAAGTGTATTTTACAAGTATTATTAGATCTTTTGCTGTGACTCACTCCCATGCAGATGGTACACATCTGAAGGGGCTCTATTCTAGCTAGGAAAGATCCAGCTGATGCTCTGAAAAATTATTCTCTCTTGGTGAAAAGTTAGCTTGCCACTGCCTTCCCTGCTGCATTATTAAACACGAAGGAGTGATTCCCTTAATCCCAACCATCTGCTCTTCCCCTACTAAAAAGTGAAAACATCCCCTTGTGTTTACAAATGTTGCTGCTAAAGCTTCACAAATTATAAGAGATGGTTGTGAAATTTCCGTATATACTACAAGATCAAAACAAAATCCTAGTCACCATAAATCTGTAAGAAATAAACCAAATTTATATCACACGATAAACCCAACTGTGTTTTAATGTAATGCAATTATATTTAAACTGCAGTCTCAGAATGTAAATTGTTTTAGCATCTCAGTATAATATTTGCATTTTAAATATCCTCCTACTTGTCCAGACTTCCAAAAGTACATACGCTAAGGAAATGGATCATCTTCAATTCATTTTTAATTTTCACAGATTTGTAGAGTGCACAGAATTTTAGCATCAGTAAAGGTTCAGCTTTGTTGGAATTAAAGGCAAAACAAAGCATCTGACTGCTCAGATGAATAGCAGGCTCAAAACCTCTAAACTAGAGGAAGAGCATCCCACACCAAACTGTCAATTTTCAGACAGTGACTAGCACTGAAGTACCACTGGGTAAAAACAGTGATACTACTTTGGAACAGACTCTTGTTTTTCCCACAAAAGGTCTTGTAAACGAGGATCATTCTATCTTAAGAGCTCTAAAATACTAAATAATCGACTAACTAAAAACAACATTATAAGCAAAAGAAAAATTAAATCCCCAAATATTTTAATTTGATGTTCTTTTTTTAAAATATTAAGTATAATATAACCTAAAAGTTCTTAGTTCTCTTTTGGTTGTAGTATGAAGATAGTTTAATTAACAATAAATCATTTTTATTGAAGATCAATTGCTTTAGTTTTTTTCTAGGACACTGTCAGCAGACTGATTTCTAGTATTACATAAAGTTTCTTTCTTTTGTGCTTAGCAAATAACCCCTTATCACCTAGGTTCCAGACTCTTTCCACCTGCCTATTTTTCAATGCCTTCCCTTTAATTCTTGTCCTCTCAAGCTTCTTTTAAATTCCATTGCAGTTCTGAAAACATTCATTCTTACTTAAAATGGAATGCATATAATTAGCTGTTTTGTCATAGTACCCAGTACATAGAATCATACTTTCTTTTTAAATCTTTTTCTTTTGAATATCCTTTCAATTTATTCTAACATACCATGTGTTTATTTTTCTAGTCCATTTACCTGTCTTAGTGATTTTCTTGCTTTCAATTGGAAAGTCTGAATTATTTAGGCAATGAGTTCACAGTGGTCAAGCACCATGAAACATCTGCCTCCAAACAGCTTCCACACTTGCTGCATCAAGACCTCACCCCTTGATATTTATGACAAACTGGTTTCGGGACCTTAGCATGCTCTTTAGGGATATGTCAAAAGTTACTTTGGTAAAGATGTAACCAGCAAGATATATTTCCCTAGATAAATTCTGGTCTTTTAGTAGGCTTTGCCTGTCCTAAGAGATTTAAACTGGATTCTGATAGACTTTACAGAAAGGCTCCTTTCTGTGTGAACTATCAATGACCACCAAACTAATAGATTCACATCTAATTTATTTTCATTTAGGTGGACCTGAGTGGCTAGGTTGGTTAAGTGTCTGACTTCGGCTCAGGTCATGATCTCATGTTTCATGGGTTTGAGCCTTGCATTGGGTTCTGTACTGACAGCTCAGAGCCTGGAACCTGCTTCAGATTCTGTGTCTCCCTCTCTCTCTGTCCCTCCCCTGCTAGTGCCCCTTCTGCCTTTGTCTCTCAAAAATAAATGAACATTAAATCAATGAATAAATAAAAATAAAAAAAAGAATAAATAAAATATAAATACTCTCTGGGGCTGTTCCTTAATATACCTTTCATGAACTGTCTCTTAAGATACACTTTGCATCATGCTTCTTTTTTCTTATCCCTAGTCTTAGAGCAATACTCATGTTTCCTAAATCTCTACTTGGGTCCAGGCTAACTCAGCAGCATTTTCCCTTAAGCCTAATAGATTTAATTCTGCATTTTACTCACTTCTTCCATTAACATATTGTCAGTAATGTTCTTACTTTTTCTTTTTAGTCATTTTCATTTTATAAATTCTCAACCTTAACGCCAAGTTCTATGCAACTTGATCAAGATTTTCCTGATAATTATAATTGTTCTATGCTTATTTTTACAATAGCATCAATGCATTTCAAAATAATTTAATGAATTATTTTAACAAAAGAGAAAATTACATGGATGTCATTATTGTTAAATATCGATACTATTTTTGTTAAAATTATTATTTTTGTCTTTATATTTTTAATGTATACGTTCAGATGTTGCTGTCATATTTATTCAAGTTCAGTCAAGGTTCAAGATCAGAGGTACAATAATAGTATAGCATACTGGTGAAGTTCTTAGGTTCCTATCAGGAAGAGCAATCATGAGATTTGGGAATCAGGTGCCAGAGGCATGCTGGGGGGCTGGTTATAGTTAAGTGGTCCTGCAGCTAGGCAATAAGTAGAACTGATTTTTACTCTGCTGTGCTTTCCGCTGGATCACAACTACTTTCCAGAGTGAAATGGTTCAACTCAAAAATCACTGTTTCTAAATATTTTAGATTTTAGAGTTAGGAACTGAAATATTATGGTAGGAGAAGTAGAAACACATAGGAATTCCCAAATGAGGTTATGCTTCTAATTTTGGGGCAGTTGGCTGAACCAAACATTGAGGCTGTAAAATGAAATGGTCCGCACATAACCCTACACACACGCGCACGCAGGCACGCACGCACGCATACACACATACACACACCCCTCACTAAAATACAAACACATTTCTTTCTTTTGGAGTATTCTCTCATCACTTCCCTAATCAAAATCTTCTCTCAGGATTGGCTCTTATGAGCCCATTCATACTACATTGTATGTGTATGATGTAATCTATAGCCTTTTAACCCTCCCCGTGGTGTTTATATTTTAAGAGGTATAGCATTTTGGAAACATAAGACTTAAAAGAATGAACTTTCACCAGTATTTAATGCATCAGCCAGTGGTAGGTGGAATGGACATGCATTCCCAAGACTCTGAAAATCCTACCAGGCGGGCATTTACCTCCCACTTGGTGTCCTTATTTTACAGTCTAATCTAATTGGTTCTCTGGGCTGGTTCACTATTTGCACGTACCCTAGTGTTTGCCCTAATGCTGACATTTACCTTTGCTTATTGGCCTCAAAATGTAGCTAAAATAATCCCTCCAGCATACTGTTGCTACTGGAAACATACATTTAAGCTCTCTCATTTGCTGAGTAGGGCTGCCTTTAAAAAAAGAAGAAGAGGAAGACGTAGAATTGGTACACAGCAGAGCTAAAGATGATGCAGAGGTACTTAGATGAAAACAGACAATTTTGCAGCAGATTGCCTAACATATTGGCAGTTCTCAAATCACATCTCAAATCAGATGAAATAAGTTTCAGAAAGTTATTTAGCATGAAGAATACATTATTAAATTCAATGTATAAAATGTTAATGCAGATCTGCTGGCTCTTATTGCAGTGTGCTTGCAGGCTTCCCTGCTGCACCCCTGGTGTCATAAACTTAACTGTCAGTGTGGGGTGAGCATTCTCCCTCCAATCAAATGGCAGACATGCTTTCCAACATCTCTCTGCAACCTTAACCACAGGGAGGTCACCTTCTGGCTCTACCGAAATGAAAACATCTTTTTTTTTTTTTATGAAAATTTTCTATGCACCATCAACAGTGGCCAGGTTTTCCACAAATGTTTGTATTGTTTGTACTGCCCATTTTGTGTTTGTTGGTACTATCTTGTGGCAATTATAATAGGTGAAGGATTTACTGTAACATATCTTACTTTTGAAATGACTCAGTTTTGAATTTTGCAAATATCCTTCCATTTGCCTTAAGATTTGACCATTGAATTAATATCAGTTCACATAATTCTAGGGGCATGCTATATCTTTTTGTCATTATGAGTATCTCCCAGAAGAGGTACTTCATGAGAGACAAATAAGCTCACGGAGTAGAGACAACTACTTGTAACCAGGTTCAAGCATGGGGGCAGCGGGTTAGCTAAGAGATATGCACACTCGGAGATTGATTATAGGAGTTGATTACTTTGTGTGACTTAGCAGGAGTTCTAGTATTTTTACCTTACTGTAATATACATTCACGGGCAGGTTATTTCATGGTAAATTTCCTAAGAATGTGAGATCTGAATCATTTATCCAAGACATATAATTTAGTATATGGATGAGTGATACCTGACTGGATTCTTTAATCCTTAGAAGAACACGTTACTTAGGAATAAATTCTAATTTTACTGGAGCAAATTTTTTAAAAAAATTTCATGATGGGTTAATAATGTCTGCCATGGGTACCTGCATTTTGGACATCTGGCTTTGGTTTATGTCTAATTTCTCATCTTTTCTCAGGGATAACTACCTAGTAGCTTCTACTGACCAACACATTTTCCGTCAGCCACTTTGTATATAAATGATTTTTACTCTTTACACATTCCCAATAACATAGGTATTACTATGTTCATTTTACAAATCAGAAAACTAAATCTCAGAAATATGGTTGTATACAAGATTAGAATCTTCATTGGTATGGTATCAAAATCACTTTATCACAATGAATCCTATGAACTATCCATTCTTCCTTTTGCCTGCCACATACTGGAATCTTCATGTGGCAAGCTTCCTACCTTTCAGAGGCCGTACTCATGATTGTCTGTCAGCTAAAAGTTAATTCTTGACCTAATAAAAAGCCACCAGGGCAATGCACCAGAATGTGGAGACTATTTTGGGGGTGCTTAGTTGCTCCAGTTTCTTGGATAAGTTTCTTCTTCCCAATGAACTACACAGTCACTCAGAGATGATGCTTCGCTTTGGATTTTCAAAATGACCTGAGGTTTGAATTTTTAAGATGTTATTTATTGAAGTTGTGTGGCCAAATTGAGAGACATACCTGAACTCCACTGAGGTTTATTACTACATGTTGGTTTTAAAAACCATGTTTGTCTTATGGGAAATGATATATTTGTACTCTAAAAATTAATTTTATTTTATTTTCAGCTACTACAAAAACTGAGATATTTGTAAGAGGCCTACTTTTCATATTATCTTTTCTAATGAAATCTAGGAACTTGAGGTTATAGAAACGTTCCACAGATCTTGTTTGTGGTCGTTAGTGTAGTAGTGTATATGTTTGCCAACACTCGTCAGATTTTACACTTACAAATAGGGGTACTGTATTACATGCAAATTATATCTTAGTATCATTGACTTTTAAAAATGTATTTGGGTATTTTTTTCCTTTATGAAGTTGTGTTAACAATGGATATCAAGTTTGGCTCACTTCTGCCCCAACCACACATATGCTCATTGATTCTGTATGATATTGTGAATATATAAAACATTAAAATAATTTGGAAGTCAAAAATATATTAAAGAATTTTCTTGGGAAAAATAATAAAATCTAAATGGAAAATAGCAATTTTATTATGAAATACTCTGTTTGTCATTAATATTTTATCTTACTTTGTTTCATTCACATTTTCATTTGAAGAAAACAGATACATCTGATTTTGCATAAAAACTCTGTATGCTTTATTCTATTTCTTTCTCTTTTTTTTAACTAGGCTTTTGTTATGAATTGCTTAGAATTTGGTTTATCCTGGATAAATGGAAAGTAATTCACCCTAAGAAGACTGTGAAACTGTTTTGTCTCAGCAGGCTCCATTGTGAAAGCCCAGCGTGAGCCAGAGGGATACGAGATAGGCCATGCTGTAGCAGACTGTTGCTGTACATTTTAAATGTTCATGAATTACTATCAGTAGATGATGGGTAAAAAGCTGGACAAATGTGAACAGCATGAACATCAACCACACTTTAATTAGTGGTGGCTCCCCAGTAAACAAAATCACACATTAGATTGTAGAACAAAATCCCTAGAAAAAGCATAGCTAGGTTTAACTTTATTTTAGTTGGGATTCATTAAGCAGCATCGTATCTATTAAATGATGGTAACGTTTATGCGGAACGTTTTACTAAGGCTGAAGTTTTACTAAGAGCTTTAACACTGTACTATTTCATTTGATCTCTACAATAACCCTGTGGGATAAATAAGGCATGTATTTTTCTCCTCATATTATAAATTCATAAGGCTCAGCTGCTTAAGCCAGTTACCCCACATGGTAATTAAAAGGGTAGGGTTCAAGCTCACATCTTCAAATTCCAAATCACTTATCATTCTGGCTCTGGTACCATCTTTAAAATCAGTTGCATTCTGAACACAGTTATTCTATACTAAAAATCATGATAAATTTCTAAAGCCATTATATTTGATTTGACAAATCTTCCTTCAAGTTCATGCTCTGATAATGATTAAATTTAATTGATAAAATCTTTAGAGTTCCCGCAAGGGGTTAGCTTAGAAGCACAATCTTTGAATTTCGGGAATAATGGAATAAAACCACAGGTTCCTGGGGTAATTACATGGGAACTGTCTGGGTTGTAACTTTCAGATGCTACAAGCAGAGCCAGTCTCAGAACCCATAAAAATTTTTAAATTTTGTGCTTCCTTCACCAAGAACAATGCATGTTCCAACAGTATCCTGTTTCTCTTGCTTTTTTTTTTTTTAAACAAAATTTGACTATATGAACATCTGGGACAAAAAGGGGGTGTTATTTTTTAACACAAATAAATAACTCTAGATTTTACCAGTTGGTGAAGGCAACTTACATGCCATATTTCCAAAAAAAAAACAAAAAAACCCAGGAAAGTCAAGGATATCCCTTTTTTTCCCTGTGCATTGACACCAGCTTTATCCCTTTTGATGATAAATACTACACATATGTTTATAAATACATAAAACTAAGTAGTGAGGTCTTGGAATTCCTTTGCATTATTATAGATAAATGGATGGCAAACTACTACTTGCATACTATTTGTATTTAAATCTTAGTATAAAAATGAACCCAAATACAATAATTAAGGTGAAAGGATTAACTTCCTACAGAATGAAATATACAGAATGCTCCCAGTGGAATATTATCAGTATTCTACAGACTGCTTTTCTGACACCTCAGTTTTTCTTATTTTTTTCTTTAAAACGTTAAGGCCCATATAACTAGATTATTAAATTTTATGGCTTAAGTGCCTACATATTATGTGTGTGTATATGATGCCAATGCTAGATCATCATTAATCTAAATTTACCCTAAACAAAAAAGCTCAGTTATAAGAGACTTGAAACAGTCTTACTTGATTTCAGGAACATGCCATATTTTATTAGAAATAGATGGTAGAAAGTATTTGTGTGATGCTATAGATCTCCACATAAATAGGCTAAATTATCTAAATAAATACCTACATTTAAAAATGTAAGTGGTAGCCATCATATTGAAATTTTTCTATATCTGAAATTACCAAATTTAATTATATTTCAAAATCTCAGTACTTCATAATATGTTGATTCCAACATTCTATGTGTCTCTGAATGGGCTTTTCAAAAATAATGCTAATATATCTCATTTGAACACACCGATTTCATAGGTTTCTCATATATTGAAATGCTTAGAAATTATGCCATTCATAAACGTATTATCCCTTTCAACATGTAGCAAATGAAAAAAAAAGAAAAATAACAACATTTATTCAGCACTTCCTATGGGTCAGGCACTGTCTACACACTTGTGCACTTCATTTCTTTTAGTCCTATGTACTTTAAGGTAGGTATCATCATTGCCTTTATTTTACAAATGAGGAAACTAATGTTTAGAGAAGGTAAGAGACCATTGCCAATGGTCACCGACATGAATATGGTGAGGCAGAAATTACACTAGCCCATCTAATTCACGCTGCTGGCCCCCAGCAGTTGTCCAATGACTTCCCAAGATAACAAGCTGACTCAGGCTAATATCCGTATTTTAAGTGCTTGCTATGGACTGAATGATATCACCCCCAAACTCATATGTTGAAGTCCTACCCCTAACATGTTGGTATTTAGAGATGAAGTCTTTGGGCAGTAAGTAGATTTAGATAGTAAGTTCAGAAGGGTGGAGCAGTCATGATGGATTTTTGCCATTATAAGCACTTTCTGTCCGCCAGCTGAGGCATAGCCAGAAGGCAACCAGCCACAAGTCAGGAGGAGAGCTCTCCAGAGCCTGACCATGCCAACCTCCTGGTTGTGGACTTCTGGCCTCCAGAATTGTGAGACAATAATTTTGCTCTTGAGTCAACCTTGTCTATGGTATTTTGTTATGACAGCCCCAGTTAACACAGTGCTCTTACACTACTGTTGCAATAAATGGTCTGAGAATTCCTTTGTTTTCCAAGCATAAAAAAATTAATTATCATCTGCTTGAGTAACTTTGGAATTTAATTTTTTGAATTATGCAGTTATGACTTCTGGTTCATAGTTACTTTTCATGCTTTATTTTATTGAGTTTTTAAGTTTTTTTCCTCAAAATATTGCTAAAGTGACTCTGAAGTAACAACTACAAAAAATACCATGGTTTAAAATATATCTTCACCAGACTCTACCTAAAATCTTCAGTTCATCTTTCTTTGAAGACTAAATAGTCACGAAGCTTGCTAAACACTTGCAATGTCTAATGGTGTCTTTATTTGGCTCTACTTTTATCTTGAAATTGTCCAGGTAATTATCCAGTCACTAGGAAATAAAGATGTGATAACCTAGCTTTCCACGTATAAGCAAGTTTATTGTATTCCAGGCATCATTGGGCAAGTTCTCAAGTGATACAGTGTTCAATTCCAAAACCTTCTTACATTAAGGGTAATTTAGCAAAGGATTGTTTGTAATTCTGTTGCAAATATAAGGAAAAAAATCACGCTTTTGAAATGACTAGATTTCTTGAAACATTGACTTTCTCACAGATGCTTTGGTTCTCCTGTTTCAGAACCTCCTACTTATCCTTAAACCTTCCCTTTTTCTTAAAGACATCCTTGACTTCTTCAGGATGGATCTGTTCTAATTTTTATCCATTTCTGCTTAGCACTTATGACAAGAGATAACAATTATTCTTATTCATATAAATCTCATCTTTTTTGATATTAGCTTCTTTCCTAAAATGGATTTTACAAATATTTGTGCACAGGCCTAGTGCTCAATATGTAATATCTATGTTGTTTGTTGGTTGGTATAATAAAGGAAAAAATGCACTGAAAATGTTTTGAGAAAACATTCAAACATAGACATTAATTACTACTAAAACAGATTTGTATACAACATAAACACTCCAACAATAATTTACGTTCAGTAGTCTCACCAAGTAAAAACCCAACAAAAATAAAAGACATGCTGGATATATAATAATACTACTCTTTTAAAATGCTCACATGTAGATATGTACACCTTTACATATTGGAATGAATCTATAAATAACAGTAAAATAATAGCTAGCATATTCTGAACACTTACCAATTGTCAAATCTTGTTCTAAACTACTTTACATGTTCTAACACATTGAATTCTCACCAATGAAATATATACTAATGCAAGAATTTATAAACAAAAATTTAAACAGTATTTTACAAGATTTTTGGAATTGAATTTTCTATGCATCATAGTTCAACAAAAACATGAATTTGTTAATAAAATAATATTAGGAAAGTCATTTGACAGATTCTCATCTATCAAAAGTTTTTTTATTGGATACCAGGAAAGATAGCAAAAATAGGTCAATATTTAGGTCAATTATACCAAGACCCTCCCTGGAATAGATCATATCTATATATGAAAAAGGAAATTTGATTACTAATTTATTCAATGCTAATTAGTTTCTAGCCACAAGCCACCTTTACTACCCGCATCACCCCTTCATTCCAATACCTTTGGGTTAGTTCCAATCATATTCTGAGAGTTGTTTAACCTAAAATGTCTTTAGGGGATAATTTTCTAACCACCTTTTACACTACCACCCACAGTTTTCCACAAACTAAGATGCATCACAAAAATTCTTTTTTCTTTCTTTTTTTTCTCTTCTAAGTGGAACAAGGGAAATACTGAAACACAAGTGACGAATGACAATTTGATACCTTCTACTAGAGGTATTGTTCTCCTTCAGATAAAATGGACAATTCCATCTAAGTTCTAAGCATCATAATAAACAATTGAAATGATGAAGTGGGTCAAGAAATAACCTAAACTTCAAAACTTTCCAGTTTTAAATGATACTAATGATTCTAATTTCTAATTCCTGATCCAAACTGAAAAAGATTGTGGAATGGATTCATGACAGTCCTCACAATTTTGATGTAGAAGCCATTGACAGTGATTTAGCTGAGTAGAAATGTTTACTTACTTGATTACTATATTACCAAGAAATCTAATTGATGACTTCTTCCCATATGTTCATGTAAATGTATACATACACTGCAGGATGCATGTGTACACCCACAAACATGCGTGCACGCACACACACACACACACCCACACACACATTTATATGTCAGAGACATTTAAAAAAAACCCTTTTTTTTTTGCTTTTGTTTTTGTTTTGTACAAGCCTATCCATTATTTTAAATGTATTTTATTAAGAAAGTAATGCTTATTATATTACTTTAATAATTTCAGTAACAAACATTTTTTGAATAATATTCCTCTTATTATAGATGATTGTGTTTTTAAAAATCTCATATGGATTGAAGTTGTATCATCTGTTAGTTTTATTTTGTAGAGAGAGCATTATAAAGTATTTATTATATAAAAGGTGTCTAGCATCTGACAAGTTTTTAACCACTGCCTTATTGTGAGGATCAAATGGTCTAAAATATTTGAAAACACTTTGACATCATTAAGTTATGACAAATTCTGTTTTTCATGTAGATTTGTAACATATGACATCTCTTTTTAATTAAAAGGCAAGTCAAGCAGTACTACCCCCATTTTACAGATTCAGAAACTGCAGCAGCAGGCAAAGAACAGACCTGTCATCTTCTTAGTGGGGGAACTTAGGGAAAGTCAGTTTATCATCCAGTCTCCTGACCAGCAGCAATCTGTCTGTTGCTTTACATGAAAAGGAGACCAGTAAGAGATTTTGAACGATTTTGTTAATACACAGATATCTAGACTAATGTGTCAATTATATGAGATTTGGTCTGTGCTGGTTTCTTGAAAGTTTTCAAACCTAATTACTATCAATATCTACTTCCATATTTACCTCCTACGTTCTTGGCCTATGACTATTGCTTCAGTAACTTCAAGACTTAATATTTTAAAAATCCAAGTAAGTGCAATTACCTGGCATAAATCAAGAGCTACCTCATTCCATTTTAAAAACCTGGACATCAAGCAATGGGGAACCATGGAATGCATTGACTAAATTTACATTTTGAACAAGTTGGTCTAGCGACCTTGTAGAGGATGAATTTACTAGTCAGAAATACTACGCTGGAGGCTGTGGCAGGCACAAAAGCAAGAGATGATAAAGCTCTAAGCTCAGGCAGTGACAGTGGGGCCATCGATGTGAGAGAAGTAAGGAAGAGAAACCAGGAAAGAGTCCTAGAGTCAATGGTTGCCTGAAATTCAATTGGTTGCAAAGAAAACACAGGAAAAGAACAAAATGAGGGGAAGAATGGAGGTTTGCGGTGGTCATATGTTAAAGGATTATGTTTTAAACATTATAAATTAAGTTCATAATTCAAAACTATGTGCCACACCTGGTTTTCTTTTTGTAAATATCTTGTAAATTTATTTCAGGTATTAGCACTGGATCTAAGTTATGTTCTTTCCTTCTTTCTTCACTTATTTTAAGGAGAAAATGAGACACAACTTGAAGTAAATTTGGAACTTTTACCAGCTATAGTCTTCAACGTCTGATTGTGTGCTTTAATGCTTCTAAGACTGTGGTTCTTAATTTGAAACATTTCATGCTTAGTTAAATTTTAAGATGTTTAAAACCCTGTAAATTCAAAACACAAATAAATATAATGGAAATGTGTGAAAGCCTTCACTTTATATTCACAGATGGGAGGATATAAAGCTGATATCAGTAGCAACAGAAATTAGAAACTAATCACCACTAATGTTAAATAAAGATGGCAGAGAACAGAATATCTAATCTGATTTAATTGAAATTTAAATTCATAGTATGCAAAAGAATGGGAATACAATCATTGCTTCCTCCTTTATCTGCACACACAAGTAATATCAGGTTGCACAATCACATTCCATTGCAAAGTATCATGATGCCATTTCATAAAGAATAGCTAGAGAAAGCGATGCTAATGAATAAATTACGGTTTCAAGGGCTTGAACTGCATACAAATTTACCTTCTGGAAGATCTGTTAAATTAAAGAACTCTAGAATATTAATATATTGAGAGTGTTATAAAAAATGTATGGCCTTTGCCCTATTTTTAACCTCATCTACCTCTCATTACAAAACCTTTCTACCATACTAGTAAGAAAACCTATTTTAAGGGAAAATTCAATGCCCTAATCTCAAAATAATAGCACAAAAAATCTCTTTGATGCTGTGGTAGAGGGTTGGGAATGAATGGTAGATCTTTTGACTCATTTGTTAAAATATATTCTTTTGTGTTTCCATTTTGTTTTGAAACTACTGCATAATCATTAGCACATCTGACAATGCTGACTTCCTATAGCTGAAAGCTATTTTGGGGTAAATGAGGAGTGATTAATAGCACAGATTTATATAAATCCTATATCACTAGAGGAGGATTTTTCAGTGGAATAGAGGACCTAATATGAGAGAATGAATGAACATAATAGTATTGTTTATTAAGAAATGTCCTCTCCTTATATGATATTACACAGAACTAGTTATAAAAAATTATAGCAGGATATTTAATAAACTTTATTTTTTTAAAAAAGTCAGAAAATAGACTTCACAGATTGCAGTGCTAATGTTCAACATTTAAATATGTGTTATATCTATATATATTTCCATTATATGTTATATTTAAAAACCTGTTGTCATTAAAATGCAACTAAATGGAACTAAAATTTGTAAGTAGTTTATGAATGGTGAATCCACAATGAAGATTAGAAAACCCATGGTGAGTCAGCAAACAAAAATGGAGAAACAAATGAAAAAAACATTCAGATGGGTTATACAGACTTCACTATCTATACGGGAAGTTTACTAGTTCATTGACAGAGACAAATGCTTTTCCTGAACTTGACAGGTAGAGAATTTTGTTACAATCGTCTTTATTTTGGTCCACTAACAATAGGATGTTGTCCACAATTATGTTCCATCTGTTGCTATTTCTTCTTTGTAGCTCTCAGTGAACACTAAATGACTATTATAAAATACAATGGATGACTTTTTTTTAAATGAACAGAGATAAAAAAATATTTTGAAACTTTTGGCTTAGGAATTAAAGTACAATTTTGAAAGAAAATGTGAGAATATAAATAGAACTGCAGCTCCTCAATTTGAAAGTTAGAACATAAAATCCAGATAAAGAAGTACATAAAAAAGCTACAATGTACTATCATTATTGTTTTATAAAAAGACAGTACTTCTAAGAGAGAATATATGTGCTATACTAATAGGTATGTAAGGATATGACATATATGTATATAAAGTTTATGTATATGATACATTGTACATCAATATTATATAGAGTATACAAAATGTTATATATGAAGTACATATAAACAATGTAATAATATATACACACTATATATTATATATAAATCATATATATAAATTATATAAACTGCTATACTATACTATATATATATAATCTTTTGGGCAACACTGTTACAAATTCATCTTTAAAAACTATCAGATTCAGGACTTTGAAGGAAGATATATGGTAGGAATTCAGATTTAATGTTTCCAAAATTGCCAGATAGTCTTTGTTTTCAAATGAGACCCTAATTCATGGCTTCAATCTGGCAGGTACTTTGAATCATTTCTCAGCTCTGAGGACTGAATGTCTGCAGTTTGAGGAAATTACCACTAGAGGCCAGCCTTCCCCAGGCAAATGATAAAGTTATGGAGATGATTTTTCTCAAACTAATTTCCTTTTTCCTGAAAACATATAAATTTACTGCTTATATAACTAGTTTTTATAATATATGTTATGTCCTAAAAAGTTGACAACCTTGTGGATATACGAGGAGGTTCACGTAATTCATTATCACTATAGCAATGCAAAACCATGTACTAAGTGCTTTTTTGGCTAAGAACTTTCCACAAATTGTGTTAAAACTCATAAAATACTACAGAAAAGATACTCTTATTTCCATGTTATAAATTAAGAAACTAAAGTTCATGGAGGTTAAAAGTTTCAGAGTTCTTCATATTTTGACTTCTGTCTGCATTTGGTTGTCATCTTTAGTTCTAAACTCAAGCTGTGCTGAGTTCTTTGCAGTTTCTTGAAAATGCTCTTCTCACATGTGTGTGCATGCTGCTTAAAAAATACATCTGTAATAGATCTTCATTCGCAGTCTTCCTTCCTTTTCTCCACTCAACATTTTAATATCTTACTATCCTACAACTGTCATCCCAAATCAGAGTTTCTGTGGGAAACCTATTCTGCATGCATAATTATTAAGTCATGTTTCATGGACTTCCTCTTATGTCATTATTTTCTATAGTAATATTATCAAGTATGTAATTCCATACAATCAACATAATCTACTTATAAAATATATGTCACACAGAATCAACATAATCTATTTTTAAAAGATATATCCTATACCAGCTCCTTTGATCTTGCATGAAATTTAGCAAACCATTAGATTATCAAGCTACTAACAATCATTTTTAAAAAGTATGTTTTTGACAAGCTAACAGTTTTTGGTTGAAGGAGTGTAATTGAAAGTAGGTTAAGCCAAAAAAAAAATGTATTCATACATGGAATTGGGAATTATAGGAGTAATCTCATTTTAGACCTGGCTAGATCCATATATCCATGCCTCTTTCTTCATCATCCTTTGTATTTTAACTCAGGGTGTTACTGGCTGGAAAAAAGAGGTTGTTAACTGTTAAGGACTTAACTATCTTACAGAGGATAATTTTAAAAAGAAAATTCTCCTAGTATCCATTTAATCTCAGTGAGGAACTCTGATCCTCCTTGGGTAATGCGCCCTCCATCTGAAGAAAAGGATGAGGTTTCATGATTGGCTAGGTTAGGGCCAAGTGCCTCTTGTAACAAAAAACTGTACAAAGTACACTAATGGACATCTTCATCAAATCGTCTAGAATGAGTGAGAGGAGAAATTTCTCAATCCATAGAGAGGGTATCTAATATCAAAAATAAGAGATATCTACTCTAAATTTGTAGCTATGGAAATATATCACGCAACACAAGATTTCACCCTGAGTACCTATTTTCTCCTGCACATTTTACCAAGTTGGAATTTTTGTTTAATATGAGCCCATTTGGATATTTCTATATTGCTAAAAAAAGATGAAACAACTGAGTCCTTGAAGGTTAGTAAAGCCACAAGAAACTGAGCAGATTGTGAGTCTGTACATGAGTCAGCCAAGGAGCACGTTTTTGCAGATGATCCTGTCCTAGAGATATAACAGGAAATATTCTTGTGACTGTGTATCATTTTACAATTTGGAACAGTGTAATGGACTGACGATAAATGGGACTAAAACGAAGTAAATAAACCAAGTTGCTAAAGGCAAACATACTTGCAGACTAAAATCCTCATTAGCGGCATGAAACTAGAAGCCAGATTTGGTGCTACCTTAGCAGCACCCCAGCCAGAGATGCACTAATTAGACAAGGAGATAAACTGTGTTGCTAAAGCAAATCCATCCTTTGTTTATGATTAGAAATTGAGTGACAGCACGGAGCATCAAGGTCCAAATTCCCGCGGCCATGCATAAAGAGCGAGGGAATGTCAAAGACTAAAGCACTTGTCAGGACTGAGGACCAGAAATATGGACTTTGCTTGAACTTTAAACGAACAACATTTTACCTCACATAGGCAAAGAAACTAGGAAAAGGGAAGTGGAGGGATGCATAGACTGATTAAGTAAAATATTTCATGGACATGCCAGGGCATAATCTGGATAACCCTTCAGCACTGTGGACAGTTTAGAACATCAGAAACTGGATTTTACTACTAGTACCTGCTTCATACATAAACGATTGCAATAAAGTCGTAAGTGGTATTAGGGATGTGGTGGAATATGGTGGAACTGGTTCTTACGGATAGAAATTTCATAAAGACTAGTGTGGTAACACTAATAGTAACATATTCTGAGAAGAATAATGTAGGAAATAAGATCAGATCAACTTGTAGGGTGTTAGTGAGCCACTGTGTCATAGTTTTCTTATAGATATCTTAGATCTGGACCCTAATCCAATTGCTTCATTTTATGCAAAAATATGTTCAAGAAAAATGTGTGCAAGAACACCTATTTATACAAGATCATAACCTGAATTAGAATTCAAGGATTTCTAATCCAGTAATGGTTGCAGACAATAGAAGCACCATCACTAAAAGCACACATTTTTCTTTTTCTTGTTTTCTAATGTTTATTTTTGAGAAAGAGAGAGAACAGAGTGAGAACAGAAGGGGAAGGGGACAGAGAGAGAGAGGGGGAGACACGGAATCCAAAGCAGGCTCCAGGCTGCAAACTGTTCGCACAGAGCCGGACGTGGGGCTCCAACTCAGGAACCGTAAAATTTTGACCTGAACTAAAGTCAGCTGCTTAAGTTACCAACCCATCCAGCTGTCTCTAAAAGCACACATTTTTCTACATTGTTATAGTTATTGTCATTTGGGCTTTGAATTAAGCTATTATTTTTTTCTCTAAAGACAATAACAACTTACTCATCTAGAAATTATGCTTTTTTTATTAAAATATATTATTTACTAAAATCACTGCATTTTTGTATACTCCATCAGAGCACTAAGTACATATATTTAAATATATGTATATCTGCATACATAGATTTAAAAAGCTATTTTAATTTATATTTATTTTTATAAAGTTTTGTAGCATGAAATATCATGCAAATCTTTTGAAATATAGGCTTGGTAAGCCGGCTTGTTATTAGTTGGATGGCTAACAGAGACTGTGAAGTCGGCCTTGTCTTTGACATAGGCAGTGTCAGAGCTCACTGAATACTACTAAAAGCTCTTTGTCTCAAGGTCATGCCTTTCGTTATTTGGTCAGATGTCTGATGACTATAGGCTATGAGCTCAACATCACCTGGAAAACAGACCTCCCTCACAAAATAGTCTGTGAATTACCCGTTAGTGCCAGAGACTCATTTAACAGATGATATAATCTATCAATAACCAGAGATCAGAATTACAATCCAAATACTTTTGGGAGAAATAACATCTTAACTTGAATTCTCAACAAAGCATGAGAAAAAATATCTTAATCTACAATGTGTTGTAAGAATTCAATATGCTATATGGACATTTATCCATGAATACAGAATACAGACATGTGTTCTTATAATCATCATTAATAAAATTTAAGACATCAATTTGATCATGTTAAATCTCTATTTTTTTAAGACATCAATTTGATCATGTTAAATCTCTATTTTTTCTCTAATGTTTAAGCACATACACATACACCCCAAGCTGACGGTTCCCTAAATGGATAGTCTGGGAAATTTAAGCAGAAAACTGTTTGGAGAACTATACTGCAAGGTTTTTTCTTTTTTAAAGTATAAGACTCCAAGGCCATTACTCTCTTTCGCTAAGCTTTATAACTCAACTGAAGAAAGCCATTTTGAGGAAAGGAATTATATAAAATGAGAATACTTGGCATAAATTATTAACATCTTGAAAGTACATTCATATGGATAATTTATTAGTTTAATGTTCTTACTTTGCAGATTCATCAGTAAAATTATTAGAATTTTATGTCAAAGGAAAGTCCTTGTAGGAATCCCTGCTTCAGAATGGTGCAAACAGAAGCACAGGGAAAATGATTCTGATGTGGACTCTTTTCTAAAGCAACCTAGCTCCAGGCAAAAGGCCACACAACCATCAGCTTTGCATACCTAACAAGTATAACAATAAGAATGGTCATGCTGCTAATATTTAGTTGTTCTTATAGTAAAATAAAAAATTCTCATGTGCTTTTCTCAAATTTCGGTTCAAGTTTCCCTTTCCTGAGCTGCACCTCTCACTTTTCAACAGTACTCCGCACCTGGTTAGATTCACAGAAAATCTTGGTAATACTTTCACTGGTGGACGATGTAGAAGATAAATTATCAACTAATTTGGGAGAAATAAATTATCATTTACTCTCCCAAAACAAGTTTTATTGATTTCCAGATTTGTGACAATAGATTCTATCTGTAATGGGAGAACCCAAAATTCTATATTTTTCCCTGAGACAATGACAGCCATCTCTAAAAATGTACACTATATCCAATCACTCCGTTAGGTTACGTGCTTTTTGATACTCAAATTTAAGTCTTGAAATCAGTTTTTTAAAATGCTACCTATTTTTGCCCTCACAAAAATACCATATGCCTGAGAAAAATTCATATCAAAGCACAGACAGCTTTGATAATACAATATAGACGTTAACATTGCTGTGTGTCTACAAGATTGAAGCTAAATATGTTAGACAGTTTACATCTATTAGTTCGGCTCCTTAAAGAATAATTTTATTCTTTTTGATTCTTCATATTAATTTCCATTAATTAGAGTTTCAAAAACGTATTTCTTGGGTTTCATAAACTATTTCTATTATCATTCTGGGCAACCCCTGGTAGCCTCCATTTCCATGTGCATTAACTATTAACCCATGTTTATTTAGGGTCCTGTTGGGACTACAAAAATTTCCACAAAGTCAATACAAATGATCTGGCAGATCTTTAAGAGAGAGACAGCACATAGGTAGATTGTCAAATAAATATGTGGGCTGAAAAATATATCAAATTATCTTTTTTAACTGACTATTCTGGGTTTTCAAATGAATCTGTCAAATACTTAAACACACTCATAAAAGCAATCTACCTTAAAGGATAATTACCATTGATGTTATATAGTTGTTCTCTGAATAACAGTTATGTATAATAAGTTGTGTTTCCACTTAGTAGGGTCATTTTGCCACTGGAGATTAAAAGAAATGTCCTTTAAATTTGACTTAGTCAACCAGTTTTAATTTGTCAATCTAAAATTGTCTAAAACATTGAATAACATCTTTATAAGACCATAAGATTCTTCCAGAAATCCCTCCCAACCCTCATTGCTATATTGTGGATCAGGTCTTTCTCTCCAACCTAAATCACTGCAATGCATTTCTAAATGACATTGATAACTCAAGTTTCTCCCATTTCATTCCATCTTCCATTTGCTGCCATCACAAAGTTTCTTCTAAAAGATTAATAGAACCAAATCATTTGCTTTTAAAAAACCGATGGTGGCATGACTAAAGTGAAAATTAATAACAATAACAAATGGTGACAAGGATTCAGAGAGATTGGATAACTCATATAAGTGAAAATGTAAATGGTATAGCCACTTTGTGAAACAGTTTCTTAGTTTCTTATAAAACTAAATATGTAGCTATGATATGAACTAGCAATTGCACAGTTGGACATTTATTCCAAAGAAATAAAAACATATTCCCACAAAAACCTATACATAAATGTTTATGGCAATTTTATCCATAATAGCAAAACCCTGGAAACAACCTAGATATCATGTGATGGCTGAATGATTAAATACACTGTATTATATTCTTACCATTGAATACTAGTCAATGTTCAAAAGGAACAAACTATTGACACATACAACAACTTTTATATATCCAAAGGATTTAAGCTGAATGAAAAGAATCCAAACATTGTAAAAAGCACATATAATGATTTATGGTTCCATTTAGATAACATTTGTTAGTAATAGTTGGGGATCAGGAATATGGGTAGAAGTGAGGTAATACCAGGGATCCCTGTGATAGAACAGTATCTATGGTTGTGATACTGTAACCTAGTTTTGCAAGATATTACAATATTATTTGTGTTCTAGTTCTGGCATCTCTGTTATTTGTTAAATATCATTTGTTATTTGTTAAAATTTCACATGAATGTATAAATATCTCAGAATGAAAAGTTTGATTAAAACAAAACAAAACAAACTATGGAGCTCCTGGGTGGCTCAGTCATTAAGCATCTGTTTTTGGCTTAGGTCATGATCTCACAGTTGGTGAGCAGGAGCCCTTCTTTGGGTGAGCTCAAGCCCCACTTTAGGTGAGCATGAGACCCACTTTGGGTGAGCCCCTCTTCTCTCTCTCTCTCTCTCTCTCTCTCTCTCTCTCTCTCTTTCTCTTTCTCTTTCTCTCTCTCCTTCTCTCTCTCTGTCCCTTGTGGGATTCTCTTTCTCTCTCTCTCTCACTCCTTCTCTGCCTCTTACTCATTGTATCCTCCCAAAAAAAAAATAAAACAAACAAAACTATGATGATTTTAATCTTGCTTAAAAAAAAAGTGCAGTTGTGTCTGGATGGCTCAGTTGGTTGAACGTGAGACTATAGATTTCTGCTCAGGTCATGCTCCCAGCATTGGGGTCTGCACTGAGTGTGGGGTCTGCTTAAGGTTCTATCTATCTATCTATCTATCTATCTATCTATCTATCTATCTATCTATCTATCTTTCTCCTTCTCTCTTCCTCTTCCCCTCTTCCCTGCTTGCATGCTATTTTTCTAAAATTAAAAAAAAAGGTGCAAACTCCTTAAAACTATATATAAGGACATCCAGATTATGGCTTTCAGATTTTTTTTATCCTCATCACTCTTTACATGTTATACTTTCTCTCCTTGCCTCTACCCTGTAATCTATATTCCATACATGTTAATCTGTGTGAAGCTTTTGATATCACTTTTGTACCACTGAACAGAGTGCATTGTTGTCTTATAATGTGATCTCTATAATTACCCATGAATTGTAAGGACACAAGTTCTGTCTACAGCCTTTCCTCTCTTCTTTAAATAATACATACTAACACACATTTGTACTATAGCCATCAGGAATGAGAGAAGATAAATTAAACAAAACAGTGAGTGTTTTTTTTTTTTTTTTGCTATGGAAGTTGTGTAGTATAATGTAGTTGTGGGGGAGAAATCTAAATATTAATCTGTTTATTTTATTATCCGTGTTCTACTAAAAATAGTTTAAAGTTGGCATCAAAATACATGCAATATAGCACTTTTAATCACATTTTTAAAAAGATAAATGTTCTAAAAGAAACAATAGATAAAATTTATTGCTGATATGTTACATACTGCTCAGCTACAGGGGACATAATTCATAATGTGTGCAATCATGCAGCAGCCTGATAAAGTTCATACACAACATAAGTTTAACATTTCTAAGTTTCAAGCACTATTTTATATGCTTTATGTGTCAGCCAATTTGATCACTGATACTACCCTGTGACATAGTCACTATCTCCTTTATACAAGAAATTGAGGAGGAATGTGACATATTGGATTTAAACCCAGGTCTACTTGATCACCAAAGGCATACATTTAACCTCCTAAAAATAGAAAACATATTTGGATTTCTAGGAGTCAGTTCAAAGAAGAAAATAGTCAATTAAAAAGTCACAGTGTTCATTATGTAGGATAAAGTTTTTTATGAAAACCACACATTCCTGAAACTGAGGACAGAGGTTAAGTTTGCCTGTTCTTCCTAACAGAAGGGACAATACTAAAACAATGGTCAGAATACAGCTACAGAATCCTTGTCATTTTCAATTGCCACTAACTTGGTTGTCAAATGGGGCTGCATAGATTGCGTGAAAGTACTAAAAGTTTATAATTTCTACTATAACTAATCTAAGAACAAAAATTCAACACTTTCAGAAACTAAGCTGATGTTTTAAATTTTGCATCATTAGGGTGCCTGAGTGGCTCAGTCGGTTGAGCGTCCGGCTTTGGCTCAGGTCATGATCTCACGGTTCGTGGGTTTGAGCCCCACATCAGGCTCTGTGCTGACAGCTAGCTCAGAGCCTGGAGACTGTCTTCAGATTCTGTGTCTCCCTCTCTCTCTGACCCTCACCTGATCATGCTGTCTCTCTCTTTCTCTCAAAAATAAAAAATAAGTAAATAAAATAAATAAATAAATAAATTTTGCATCATGAAGGTGAGATGCTTTCCTCCGAAATCCGCCCTATGACCATAGTATAACTGAACGTCTCAGCCTAGCATGCATGTTGTATCTCCACTTAGAGAGAAGACTTTTTCTGATCAGTCTTAGGTCAAAGCAGAGACAGTGCATTTTATTTGTTTGAAGGCAGGGGCTGATTATTACTTTCTTTATATTGCTTCTAAAGTATTAGAATATTGCTAGAAACAGTTTTATAAAACAAGTTCATCTACTCCCCAGTTACTAGACATACACACACACACGCACACGCACACACCCACACACCCACATAATACTAATAAAGTAGCATGTCTCTATGAGATATTACTGAGTATCTAAGATAGATACTTGTCTATGAGCAAATTTCCAGTGTTTTCTAGAAAGGAATGTATTGTTTAGGTATTAATACTTTCACATTGATTCAAATAGGAGAGGCAAGTTTATATATATTCAGTTCAAAATATAGGAAATGTTCAATTCAAGTCAGATTTTACAATGTAAAGCAATGATTTAGAGATTACATTCTATTATAACTTTCCATGAATGTAGTTGTTTTTAAAAAAATATTTCTACTTATTTACATTTTGCTTCACAAAATTATTCATTTTCACTTGCTTCTTGATTGCCTGAAACTCACTTTAAGTGAGATTTAAAATAGAAGATGCTGTCACAGTGAAACTTCTTATATACACTTAGTGGACATATTATTTTTAGAGTGAGGAAAAAGGTAGAGAAAATTTTCCTAACTTAAAATATACCTCAAAAAAATTTGACGGGTTCATAAATTGGTTCTCATGTTTTAAGTCGGATAATTAATCAATCACCTTTGAGACACCTAAATAAAATGTATAATTTCTTATTTTGTACACTTCTTTTTGACATTTTCTTGATGGGATCTTATGTACATGAAACTGTATTAAAAAAATCCTTGAGGGGCACCTGGGTGGCTCAGTCAGTTAAGTGTCAACTCTTGGTTTTGGCTCAGGTCACAGTCTCACAATTTATGAGTTCGATCCCCACATCAGGATTCTCTCTTTCTCCCAATCTCTTCTCCTCCCCTTCTCATGTTTTCTCTCTCTCTCTCTCTCTCTCTCTCTCTCTCTCTCTCTCTCAAAATAAATAAACTTAATAAAGAAAACTTTGAAGCTACATGTAACAAATATTTGCTATATATATTTATGGATTTGTTAGACATTTGCAAAATTCAAATTTGGAATGTTATATCAAGCAATAGTTTTGATTAATTAACAAAGTGAAGTATTAAACAATGTTTTTATTTAAAAGCACTGATGCCTTACTGTCATTCAAATGTTTTTACACAACTCAAGAGAGATTTGGAGAGCTAGCCTTCAGCTTCTAACATTTCTTTTTGAACCATATTCCATTCTATACGTTTTAGTGGTCATTCAAGTACTTACTTATAAACAACTTGGAATCTCTAAATCAAAAGAAAATGTGTAAGTAAAAAAGAATTTAAATAGGGAAAGGTTTTAGAATTCTTAAATTTAAATTAATTCTAAATAATGTAAATAATATTTAATTTTATATAATACTCCACTGAAATTTTCCCAGTACATAATCTTATTGGATTTTCAAAAGATATAAATGTTTTATTATCCCTGTCTTAGAGCTGAGGAGACATTGTCCTCTCCAATTTTACATATCTAATAAATGGTCATTTAAAACCTGGATTTTTTGTTGTTGCTCCCTAGGGAGAGTAGAGATAAAATCACAAAGAGAGATGAGGATATTTTTAAATCAAGATTATTTTGGTGAGAGGAGTAGAAAGGTGGTATACATCAAATATGGTAAGACTTAAAAAGTGAGCATATTTGTGCTCCAAAATGGTTTCACTTATCTCATTAATAATTGCCACAATTTATACGTCTGTGAGGTACCCTGAAGATGTAGCATTCCGTCAGCAGACACTATTAGCAAATGTCACATTGCAGTTTTATTCATATATAAACAGAAGCCTCAGGAGACAAAGATGAAACTTCTTACATGAAAGATTATACACTCTAAATGTCAGTCTCTTAAAATACTCTAAACCCTTCTTAAAGATAGTTAATGAAAATAGTCTAAAATGTGCTTCAAATTACATTTGAAAGTCTTTTTTGTTTCTTCTAGACCAACAGGTTGGCAGAAGTTCCAGAGCCAAACAACTCTATGAGCAATTATAAACAGTGTTATTCAATGAGCATAAACAGAAGAACTCCATGAGGTATGAATACCCTGGCATGGTACCATCTGCAATTAAGAACACCATAACCCAGCTAATTGTTTTTGTTCATGATGGCTAGTGAATCTTCGTCCAGCTCCTGAATTTGCCAGATGTATTCTGATTGGCATATGTTAGATCTACACATATGTGACACTTTGAGCTATACATCTTGCATCTCTGCAGAATGTTTAAGTATTTACCTTACATCTCAGCACTTTTCAATGGAGTCACAATTATTCAACATCTAGTTCACAGATCCCAAAGTCTGCATTTAGAAGATAGTTATTTTTCAGGTGAGTTATTTCTCAGCATCCTAAGGTAGTTTTCATTTTTCAGACATGAATTGGTAGATCAGTATACTTCTTACATATTTTGCTCCTCCCATCCTAACATTTATAATATCTAAGTGTTTATATCTAGATCTTTTTAAAGAATGTATCAATGTATTTCCCTGTCTTATAGAAAAATATGCAAGTATGTATGTTAAAATTATTTCTGGTGGGCACATACATGTAAACACATGATTTGATGTTCTGAAGATAAATTAATCACATATCTTACTACCATTGTATAGTTAGAGTGTAGAATAAAGATTCTATAAACTTTTAAAATCAGGCAATAGACTCTAGGAGTATCAATAATAGGACCAGACTGTAGAGTATCAGAGTTGTTCATTTTCTGAGTTAATTCCATCCTTTTATAAGATAGGTCATAGGATGTTCTCTCCCACAGGACTTCTCATCAACTTGAGGGATTTCTCATCTATAAGATTTATGTTGTATAATTATTATAATCAAAGTCCATCTCTTTAAACTCTTAAATACAGAGAACAAACTGGGGGCTGATGGGGGATGGGGGAGAGGGGAAAATGGGTGATGGGCATTGAGGAGGGCACTTGTGATGAGCACTAGGTGTTATATGTAAGTGATGAATTGTGGAAATCTACCCTCAAAATCAAGAGCACACTCTACACACTATATGTTAGCCAATTTGACAATAAAGTATGTTTAAAAAGCCCATCTCCTTCAAAAGAAAATGTGTAAGAATGTGAACACTATTAATGCGACAGAACTATACAGTTAAAATGTTTTATACTGTGTTATTTACCACAATAAAATGGTGCAAGAAAGAGAGAGAGTACATAATGCTTTCTAAATTATTTACATACAAAATGCACTTAATAGATTTGAACAACTAAGTTTTTAGAACCACACTAATCAATGTTAATAGGGACAAAAGACATACCAAGATCTAGAATTATTTACAATCTTATTGTAATTGTAATTGTAAACAATCAATTAACAAATGAAATGTTTCTAAAGAAATTCAGGGAAAGATACTGTTAAAATATTTTGGGGCCTCATTAAAGACCTGAACAAATACAAAGCAGCTATGACTTATGTAAGATCTGGGTTCTGTGGGTACAGAAAGCATATTTACACTAATAGGGGAGTTCCCCTTCTCTTTGTTTCCCAGCATATGTGGAGCTCTCCAAAGCATCACACATAACAGGGATCATCATAAATGATCCCTTGGGATCAATCATTTATGTGGAAGATTTTAGCCTCTTGCTTTATGTTTAGTGAACTCTGCCTCTGTGGTTTCATATGTAAGCAAAGATCTTGACTCAAAACCTTGGAATTCTCTCTTTTTAAAAATTCACAGGAAAATGAAAATTGCCATTAGAATCTACTTGTGAATTCTAGTGCCCTGTAAGGATTGGGATTTTGTTCAAGGGTCATAGTGGCTTGTACATAGATATCAAGAAAACTGAAAATAGCACTCATCTATAAATATCCCCTCCCCCCACCTTTCAAACTACTGGCATTTTTATTTAAAATTTTTTAATGTTTCTTTTTTTATTTTTGAGAGAGAGAGACAGAGTGTGATCAGATGAGGGACTGAGAGAGAGGGAGACACAGAATCCAAAGCAGGCTCTTTAGGCTCTGAGCTGTCAGCACAAAGCCCAATGAACCACGAGATCATGATTTGAGCCTAAGTCAGGCACTCAATTGAGTGAGCCACCCAGGTGCCCCACTGGCACTTTTAAGGAAAAACAAAACTAATGGTTTTATTCTTACCTTAAAACAATGAATATATTGCTATTCAATTATACTAGATCATATGTTTTTAGCATTGCAAAAGTGAGTCCTATGTAATACAGTCTTAAAACAGTTTTACTTGACTGATTTTAAGATTTGTCATGCCTTGTTCCAAACTATTTACAATTTTGGGGGCTCCTGGGTGGTTCAGTTGGTGAGCATCTGACTTTGGCTCAGGTCATGATTTTGTGGGTTTGTGGGTTCAAGGGCCATGTGGGCTCTGTGCTGACAGCTCAGAGCTTAGAGCCTGCCTCAGATTCTATATCTCCCTCTCTCCATCCCTCCTGCCTGCTCCTTCTCTCTCTCTCTCTGTCTCTCTCAAAAATAACATAATCAATAAAAAAATAAAATCAACCAGATATAGATTTTATAGGCATATATCCATTCTAAAAATATTCTATGAAAATAAATACATGAGGAATTCATAATTTTATACACTTAGGATACTCTAGTGTCTTTTCTCTTTGTATAGTTTTTGTGCCTTTATAATTTAATCATATCAATTGATTAGTTCAGTTTTGGTCTCATGCTTTAACTAAATTACATTTTCCCCCCACAAAAATTCCATATTCTTGTGATATGTGGAATCATTTTCTAAGTCATAAAAGTTCTACAACAGTGGTGTGGGTAGGTAGGTATTTGACTTAATATCAAATTTCCATTTTAGTCTACTCACTCAACTCCTGAAAATCAATACTACTATAAGCAGATTTTACAGCAAGTACTCTGCCAGATTTGCTATTGTTTGAATGAATTTTATGTGACATTGTCCTCTTAACCCCAGCAGAATTTCACATTCCAATAATTTATCAAGTTCATTTTCTAGGTGACTTTTACATTCTGGCACAGTTGTGTTGCCTAATAATTTTCTGATAAATAGAATCTTATTTTCCCATGTGATATTGGAGCATCAGTTTTAATTTATAAATTGAGCAAGATAATAGAAACCAAATGTTACAGTATTGTGCTGTGTTTATATATCCAGAAAACTGATTAGAAAATGTAAGGACATGATTGCCCTTCCTGTACAAAAACTTCCTTGAATAAATGTTATTAAGTCACAAGTTAGATATTTCTGATCACTGGATAGCTTTGCAGTGAATAATAGCATGGATACTGACTGGCATATTTACATGTGGACAAGTCTCTGAAATGAGGTAGGCAGGGACGCCTGGGTGGCTCAATTGGTTAAGTGTCTGATTCTTGATTTCAGCTCAGATCACAATCTTATGGTTGTGAGATTGAGCCACAGGTTGGACTCCAGGGTAGGGGTGGAGTCTGTTTAAGATTGGCTGTCTCATACATCCGTTCCCCCTTTAATCACAGAGAAAAAAAAAGGAAATAAAGGAAAAAGATGATCTATATAGCTTAGATCAGGCTATAAAATATGAAGCCAGTGTATTTTCCTGGGAAATTAATAAAAATGGTACTAGCAATTCTTAAAATCCTTCCATGTGTTAGGAATTATGCTAAACACTTCAAGGATGCTGATTCAAAGTAGTTATTATTATTATAATATTATATTAATAGTTATGAAAAGGATCATAAGACCACTAATCAAACTCAAGTCCAGATGTTTTTTATTCCATGTTCCCACCAAACTATAGGGTTTAAGTCAAGAATTCATCCTATCCTTAGTGAACATTACCTAGCTTCAAGTACCAAGGCTGACATAAATTTATGGGAACATCTTTACCTTTACTGGACCTCTGTTCTTTCACTTAGAATCTGAAATATTTTTTCAAAGTTTTCTTCAGAATTTTCTTGATTATCTCCCTACCAAATCCTTTTATTCTTTCTTACTTGTTCCTGCATTTAATCAATGGGAAGTAACAGTTCTCTAAAATTGTAAGGCTGATATAAGGAAGTAGAAGCAAGATATTTGGTAAATTTGAGTAGAGTCTCAAACTCTAAATATCTGCATACTGCTTATCTTTAAAAATCCAGCACTTGACACAATGCCTGTCCATAAAAAAGGACAGGTTTGATATATTTTCATTGAAAGAAGGAACAGACGAACAGATGGTTTTGTTCGTGGCTGTATCCCCAATGCCGAGAACAGGAGGTGGTAAATAGAAGGCACTCAGAAACATTTGACTTCCTCCTGTTCTGAACTTTAAAACAATTTTATATAACTCAAGGTCCTATTATTATGGAGGATGAAATCAGAAAATATGTAAAATATGCAAATAAGAAAATATGTCAAAATGTTTACATTTGATGTTGGAGCTGGACTCATGGGGCACTGCCATACTACTTACTGTACATTTTGAAGTTTAATTCTTATAGCTAGTTGAGTAGCTATCCACTCATAGCTAATATAAATAAGCAACAAACCACAGCAGTTTGGTGACTGAGAGTTGAGACCATTGCTCTTTGATCAAAGCAGGAGGGAGTAAAAGAAATGCCTCATTGTGAAAAAGGGAAAGGAAAACACCCTGTACTTGCACAATGCAGCATTTGAATTGGCACTCTTTGCTTTCAATTTCAGCACTGACTTTTCAGTCCTTCCAATTTCCTCCACCAGGCATGTCTGCCTCTCAAGTGGCGACGGCTCCCATAGCTGTGCTTTGGCTGTATTTGGCAGGCATAGTATATGAAATTAGCCAAGCGCTTGAATCTGGGTCTTTTTTTTTTATTATTATTCATTCTTTCTTTCCTCTATGTTCTTAAATCAATGTTTAGTACTTCAGCTCATTCCTTGGCAACTTTTATCTTGCTTGAACCACCATCAATAATGGTATTAACACAAAGTGACTACTGCCAGAAACTCAGGTTCTGTGGCGTCAGTGGCCTTGCTGGTCATCAAGCCAGTGCACTTGCTGCTGGTGCAGAATCAGGCTGTTGATAAAACTGTAATCCCCTCATGGTTAACCAGCTTAGCTTTGAAAGCAACTCCAGGCATGTAGGAATGTTTCATGGAAAGAGTGAAGACATTCCCAGGATTTTTTTTTCTATAAGCTTTCTTCTACATTTCTTTAATCCATAAACAATCATTTTTATTCATTTCAGAACTGGTAGATGGGTGAGTTAATTCTCTAACCTGGAACTATGACTCAGAGAACTTCTTCCCATTTCCAAGGCAGTTTAGCTGTCAACATAGACATGTTTATATTAATTTGTTTAGGGAGGCTTATGAGGAAGAGTTAGGGGTAAACCTTCTCTCAGGCGGGAAGCTCTAATCTGATAATTTCTTCATTCCTTAAACATTTAAATTAATAATATCATCCAAACAATTGCCATCACTAAATAGAATTTCTCTCTACCTACATTTAAACAAATCTTGGCTTGTTTGCAAGCACAACAGAAGTGAAGTTTGAATGACTGATTCAGAATTATGGCTCAGGTAATAAAAAAATACTTTTGTAAAAAATTGTATGTTTGTTCTGGTTGCATCCATACAAGAAAAGAAAAAGCTAAAAACATATTTATATATAATTCCTCACAAGACCTGTCTGATGGAAACAATCTGTGGCTTATGAATTGGTTAATATATACTAATTTAGGAGCTAAAGAAAACATTAATTGTCCACATCACCATAAAATGTAGACCACAGTCTGATAAAATGGAAAGAAACCTAAGAAGCTAGGACATTGCCACTAAGAACTTGAATAAAAGGTATACAAGATTTTATGTTTATCAAAGTAGATGTCTTTTTTATATATAAAAGGAAAATATGAAAAAATAAATCACTTTTCTATATTAAGAGTAAGACTATTACCAAATATGATTTAGATAAAACATATATATTCTTATATCTAGTCCTTATTTATACCACATATGTTGATAAATGTATAAGATGTAACATAAACAAAATAACAGACAAATAAATGCACAGTAAAATTCAACAAGTCTCAGAAAAGAGACTAGATGGAAAGTATTTAAAAATACCCAAGAAAGTGCATGCATAAACAAAAATATCATGGCCAAAACAAAGATAATTTAATCTAACTCTCATATAATCAAATGCATACTTATCAGTCTTTTCCTTGGCCTTTACAAATGGGTTTGGCTCACTGTCTATTGAAGAAAATCCATTTCTGGCAAAGGTTCTATACACAAGAGATCTAGTTTATTTTGATAAAATTAAAATTTAAAGACCACTTCTCTCCATGATTGTTTTGGTTCCTGTAAGACTTCCAAATGAAGGAGATGCTTTAAACATATGGATGGGGTTAAGATGCCATCTGTACCCTGCGTGGGACCTCATACATACTAAATTTTGGGATAGCTTTTCAATCAACACTTCTGTAAACTAAGAAGAAACAGATACTCAAGCTTTAGTTGTAAAAACAAGTTATTGATACCAGTAACCTAAGGATGCAAGGATATAACGTACAAATACACATATACATAGAAGATATTCTAGAAAATGTTAGTGTTAAAAACTCATGGGGTTATTAGAACCAGAAATGTACGTCTGCTGAATTATAAAGTAATTCATTGTATGTTTAATAAATTGTGTAGTATGATAAAAGCACCATCATGCTAACTATAAGCCATTTTGAAAAGAAAATTTATTCTATGTTTTATATGACAGAATCAGCATCATTATTATCATCATTTATTTTCTTTTCCCCAAGCAGAGGATCTAATGTTAGCCAGTGTTTGCTACAAACCACGAAATTAGTCCATCTTTAGTTTAAGGTTTAAAAAATAGATGCAGAGCAATAGATTCAGGCTTCTTCCTCCAGATACATTTATATTTCTTATAGTAAATTGAGTGTATCTAATGAGCACTGCATGAGCATATGAATTACTGATAAACATTATTGTGGGATTGAGGGATGCTTGGGTGGCTCAGTCGGTTAGGCATCTGACTTAGGCTCATGTCATGATCTCGCAGCTCCTGAGTTCGAGCCCTGTGTTAGGCTCTGTGCTGATGTCTCAGAGCTTAGAGCCTGCTTTGAATTCTGTGTCATCTCTCTCTGTCCCTCCCCTTCACCTGCTCTCTCTCTCTCAAAAATAAGTAAACATTAAAAAATTTTTAAAAATAAAAAAGAATCACAAATTGGGTTTTATGCTAGTGATAATTATATTTAATTGTGTTTGATTTTGCTAAGAAACTCTTGCCCACAAATAAAAAAGAAGTATTATTGTTATTATTATTATTATCATTATCATTATTATTGAAGGAATAAATTGAACAGGGTAAGTACCAACTTTATTTTTTCTATTATTTTGAAAAATTAGAAGTCTACTATTTTAATAATTGTTGGTTATTATTATTCTCATTCCTACCTCAGCTCTCTGATCTCTGTCCTCTCTAAATTCACAAGCAGCAGAGATAATTTTCATCTTAGTTGCAATTAAATACACAAGTTTTAAGTATACACAAGTGTGTATATGATTGAATGCTGCTTTTAATCTACATTTTATTTTTATTTACTTTTCATCTATCACTTCGGCTCATTCTTATATGAAACCTTGAGGCAGTAAGGGCAATTCTCATTATAACATAATTGTCCCCTCTTTTCTCTAAAAGGAAAAAAAAAGAATATACTTGTTGATTTATAACTCTTCATCCTGCCCTGCACTGATCTCTTTTTCTAGTTTCTGTTATGCAGTCACAAGGTTACCACAAAGTGACATGAAAATGGTATTAAAATAATAAAGCCAATAATTCAGAATAAATGGTTTAGGAGTCCTGCTTGAATACCTTTCAAATTCGTTCATGAATAAAGAGCCTTATTTTATTGGACTAAATATATTGTCAAAATCTAGAAATTTATTCACATTGACACTGTGAATTATTTTCTAAGTTCAGTAATTTTGATGCCTGTCCAGATTTGTAAATCACCATATAGTTGCCTAAGCATGCACAGGACATTATGTACATTGTAAAATGATCAGTAAATGATTTCCTGTACTATTGTTCTTAATGAGAGAATACAAAGTTATTCAGAGGGCTATACATGTGAAATAAATCATCTCTCTGCTGACTTAGAGCAATCTATACTTTCTCTCAACTGATCTGATGAACATTAAAATAATGTTTGGAGGGAAGTTTCAAAATGTAAATAACTACTGCTACACTTGTAAATTGCATGGATTTTATAATTTATTTTTATTATATAATTCTTTTAATTTACCTTAAAACAATGGTAACATTGTTTAAGGTAAATCTGTGGACATTCAAAAAGCTACAGTATAGTGTTTGAGTTATACTTTTAAAAGTATATAAAGTAAAATATATGTCTATAAGAATATATATAATATATACAGATAATATATATTAGTCACCTTTGGGGGCTTACTCTGAGTTTTAGTTAAACATGAAAATCTATAAATATTTTTAAATATTACTAAACCTTAAAATATTTAAATATTAAAAATACATATTTCAAACATAAGAATATTTCCTCTATCTTTCCAATTCACAAAATAAAAGTCACAATACAATCTATAACTTAGTTGTGTGTGTGTGTGTGTGTGTGTGTGTGTGTTGCTACTATTGTTAATAAAGAATAATTGAAATCAAAGTATGTGAAACCTGTCCTATGTGTAACTTTGGAGAATTTATTTAAAATACCTTGTGAAACAAAGGACAATCGCAAGGGTATATACTCTGTAAGAAATTATAGGTGATTTTACGTCCCATATAATTTGTTCTTTTTTCCTAGCAAACGTACTGAACCATTTAAAGGTATAACATAGAATACAAATCAAAATAACATCAAATTTCAAGGCTGATTCATTTTCTTCCTGCTTTCATACATATTATCTTAAGACATAGTTACTTTGGTTATATAAATTGTTTTTAAATCAATTTGAGTCATAAAGAAAGACAACAAATTCTACTATACAGTCCATTTTCTTTTCTTTGCCACTATTTTTTATCCGTATCCAGACCAAGGTAGTTATTTTAAATCAAGAGTAACAGCATCTAAAATCTTGTGGAAAAAGTGTTACTTTGCATCTTAAATGCCAAGCAAGAAATGCGGAGTGTAACAGAAACAACATAGATTACTTTAAACTGTTGAAAGCATCAAATAGACTGGTAATTATCAAAGGACATGTTCACACACGTAAGTATAGTGTAAGCCACCTATAAAATATTTTTTCTATATAAAATAATCAGAAAATTTGTTTAACTATTTTACTAAATGATTTACCCTAACTCTAGATTTTAATATTTTAATTTACATGTAAAAACACAATGAAAGCACTGGAATACTTAGACATTTTAAATAAGATTATCAGAGTTTAATTTTAGTAAAACAATGATTTGTATTTTTTTTTAAAGATAAGTACAGGTAGAGTTAACTCACATCAATTTCAAAGCAACTAAAGTTTAAAATTACTTTATGTCCTTTTATTTCGATTCAGTCAGTTAAGAAACTGAATCTTTGTTTTGGCTCAGGTCATGATCTCATGGTTTGTGAGTTCAAGCCTTGCCTTCGGCTCTGGGCTGGCAGCATGGAGCTTGCTTGGGATTCTTCCTCTCCCATTCTCTCTGTCCCTCCCCTACTTGTTCTCTCTCTCTGTCTCTCAAATCTCAAAAAAAATATTAAGAAATTAAAAAAATGAAATCTCATTTACTGAGGTCTCAAATACAATAACATCATAGAACACAGATAATATTAATTTTTAATAAATGGATCAATTAGTAGATCAATTTACTATTTATCACATTGATATTTTATTCCAACATAAACTATAACTTCATTTTCATTTCTGATTAAAATAGTAATATGAATAATCTGTTTCATACCTGTTGGTGGTAAAGTTTATGGATGCTCATTCCTAGAGGGAAAAGTGAACCTTCTTATATATTTAATATTCTAATAATTTTAAGAGTTTAGTTGATTTCTAATAGTCTTGTTAATAACTAGGGCGCTGGAATCGTCTTCACTCCTAAATGTGCATATAAAAATGTAGATTACTGGGTCCCTCATTAGTCCTGGATCAGAATCTCTATCGTAAATAAATGCTAAGAAGAAGGTATTTGCACAATACTTTCCCCAGGATTCTTATGTACACCAGAGTTTGAGAACCACGTACATATTCCAAACATAAAGAATATTGAGGCCAAATTGGTTAATTTTCTAGAACAACAGTAAATAGTCCATGAAGTAAAGTGGCTCAAATCAGCTTTTCTCAAAATTAGCCAGGGGGCATCTGGGTAGCTCAGAAGGTTAAACATCTGACTCTTGATTTGATTTCGTCTCAGGTCATGATCTCACAGTTTGTGGATTTGAGCCCAGAGACCAGCTCTGTGCTGACAGTGAGAAGGAAGGAGCCTGCTCATAATTCTTTCTCTCCCTCTCTCTTTCTGCTCCTCCCTCATTTGTGTGCTCTCTCTCTCTCTCTCTCTCTCTCTCTCTCTCTCTCCCTCTGTCAAAAATAAAGAAATAAAAAATCCCAGCCAGGCCTGTAGCACCTGACAATCATATATCCATGGGAGAATTATGCTCCTAGAAATTAATGTTTTTCCCTGTATATAGGTAAGAAGAATTATATCCGACACTCCTTTTTTTTTAAAGGTGAAACACAGTGAATTAGCTGAAGTATTTGATACATAGTTATTACTATCAGTATCATCAACTTCTTGGTCCTAATTTCAACCCTGTTATAAAAAGTATGTCCAGATTTTTTTTTTCAGAGTTAGTTATCTACAGACTTAGCTATCCCTGGTATTACTTATGTAAGGTTGGCCAAATAATCGTACCTTAATTATGGAAAATAAATAGGGTTCTAATAATATAACATTAATCATATATACCAAGACACATGTAGACAAGAACATTAAAAAAGACAATGATATTCATTCTTAAAGAAATATATAATTGTAAAGTCCCTGTTCAGTAAGATTGTCCTGAATAACTTAAGTCTTCCTAAAAGGATATCAAAGTGATTTAATTATTATTGTAAGTTTTTTGAATTCTGATATTTGCTAAAGTACACCTGTCTCCAATTTATTTTTTAAATGTCGTAGTTAAATGTCGTAGAACTGAACTCTAATTTTAGTTGTGCTTCCTAATTGTTTGATCTTTAATGAGTACCAATTAAATACCTATAAATAAAATGTTTGGATTTGTCTAAAGTCTTTTTTTTCCATAATATTTTATTGTCAAATTGTTTTCCATACAACACCCAGTGCTCTTCCCCTTAAGTGCCCTCCACCATCACCACCACCTCTTTTCCCCCC
>NC_043704.1:38307562-38318608 GCF_006229205.1 Suricata suricatta | reverse complement strand
CCCTTCTCTCCTATTGGTGGGAGCAGCATTGGGCTTCCATACCTGGCCTTCTGGCTCTGACAGCCAAAAATCTGTAACTTCCTGGGCGGGGGCGGGAGCAGGGGTGCCCAAACCTCTGGGGGCCATAGCCTATCATCAAGAAGAAACCAGCTAGCAGCTAAGATCAAAAGCTTCCGGCAACCTTGACTTGAGCCTCGAACTGTGCTTGGTGTTTAAAATGTCATGTCACTAATTCCCTAACAACTCTGTGAACTAGCGGGTGGAGCAACCTCCATTTCCCATTTGAATAAAGTGAGGCTCAGGGATGTAAAAGTATCTTCCTAGAGGTCACCTGGCCGGCAGGCAGTAGAGCAGGGATTCAAACCTGCCCAGATCAGCACAGTCTGGGGCGGACACACAGAGGCAGTGGGGTTTCCCATCTGGGCACTGACCCTCAGTGAGGATTTGCCTTTGTTGTGGAACTCAATCTCATGTCCGGAATAATATTGTTGAAGATTCCCCCATTCCCTTACCACTAAAAGCCACCTCCTTGCCTCTCAGTTCTGTTGTACGTGCGGAGGGAGACCGAGGAGGTGTTTGACGCCCTCATGTTGAAGACGCCGGACCTGAAGGGGCTGAGGAACGCGGTAAGAGGCCCGTGACCCCACCCAGCCCTGGCCGGACCCCACTCTGAGTTCCCGTCCCCGCTCTTCACTACACAGGTCTGATTTCCCACAGGAAGGCTCTCAGAAGGAATATGCTAGCACGCTGGCTTTCTGATGGTCCACCTGTCCCACTCCGTGTCGGGGGTGCCTGGAGGCCTGGCTGGGGGGGGGGGGGGGGGCGTGCCTCTGTGATGTTATCTCCCAGCCATAGCCCGGGCTCCACCCGGGAGGCACACACACCATAAATCCTGCCTAATCTGATGGCTGCTGTCTGACAGGCCAGGGCTTTTTGTTGGCTTTGCAAACCTGTTTCTGTTTTAATGGGAGTGAAACCCTAAAAGGCCAGGCCCCAGAGACACTCTTTTCTTTAACAGGGGGCCTCATTCCTCTCGCCTGTGGTTGGCTGGGGGGCGCTGGCAGGGGCCGCTGAAGGTGGTGTGTGGGCAAGGAGACCTTCCCCAGCCCCCAGACTGCCAGAGAGCGGGCCAAAGAGCTTCGGATGAAACCCACAGCAGCTTGTGGCTCAGCTGCAAACCGAGCCAACACGAGCCTCCACCAGGGCCGGCTGTGCTAAAGGTCCAACCACACAGTAAAGCCAGACGGTTCCAAGATGCCAGGCCCAGAGGGGAAAATGAATCCAATACTAGCAGCAGCCTCCTTTTACTGAAGACCCACTGTGTGCCAGGCATCTTGTCCGGCAAGCTGCATTTGCTGGCTCACCATATTCTCTTATCAACCCCGGAAAGTGGGTACAATTATTGTCTCTTCATTTCCCACAAGGAAACAGCCTGCCAGGGGTCGGGCACCTGGCCAAAGTGACCAGAAGTGACCGAGCTGCCCTCCAGCCCAAGCTCTCCCCACTCTGCTCTACCCTCCTGGTCCCCTCACATACCATCCACCCTGCTTGGTGGGCACCAGCCCCAGGAGTCAGGCTCACAAAAGGCCATTAATGTCACTTGACTATTGACTCAGAATCTTTGTTGGACAGTACCTTAAAGGGTCCCCATCTGGTCTCCCCAGTAGCTCTTCCAAGTGGGTGCCTGCTCTTGACTTGTATACTTCCAGGCATGGAGAGCTCACCACCAAATGGTGCAGCCTGTGCTGTCATTATAACAGCTTGTGGTTAGAAAATACCTAAGTCCTTTAGCGGCAATTAAGATCTTCCTGCTGGAAGCTTCCAGCCATATAGCCATTAAAATAAATAGTCTAAGAACTTTTCTGGCCGGGAGAGATTTACATCAGGGCAGATAATAACTGAGGGGCCAAACCTGACCCTCTTCCTGAACGGCCCAGAGAGAACAGCGTCAGTCTGAAGCCCTTGGTCTGAGGCTCGCCGCAGCCAGTCATAACAGACAGCAAAGAACGTCTGACTGGGCCGCTCACCAGGCACAGGCCCCATGCCGGGCCCTCCGCGGAGCCTTCCCGGTCTCTGTGCAGAACCGGTCCGCACGTACACCCCGTTATTGTGCCCGTTTTGCCAACGAGGAGGCTGAGGCTCAGCTAAGTAAGGTGACTTGGCTCAGAGTCTGCAGTCCAGGTGGTGGAGCTGGGGCCAGACCAGAGCCGTCCGCCCTGGAGGAAACTTCTGGTGCCCTGGGAGAAGCGGGCTGGCTCTCTCGGGCAGGCTCACAGGCCTCAGGGCTCAGGTCCTTCGTCCGCAGAACCAGCGCCCATGATGTGGGTTGTGGCAGTTGTGAAGGGCAGGAATCCTGAGATCCGGCTGGGCCCTTGGTCAAACTCAGCGCCCTCACTCGCCCGGTGGGGTTTGTAATTCCTGCCTAGAAGGCGGCAGTATTTGGGTGATCCCGCTCACCACAGGGCAGGAGCGTCCCCACCGCTCCCCTTCTGGAAGAGCAGTGAGCATTGATGGAGGTCTTCTACCTGCCAGGAAGTGACCCCGGTGCTCTCCCCGGGGCCAGCTCAGTCACATGAGCACCCCGGAGAGGCAGGCACGCTGACCTCTCCCACGTCGGCAGCTGGGGAGTGGAACCAGCTGGAACAGTGTGGCTCTGACATCAGCCGAAGGTCGGGGACCTGGTGGGTGCTCTTTGGGATATTTTACAGCCACCAAACATGCGGTTTGTCAGGAGTGTGTCGTGATGCGGGAAGGCTTATAACATGCAGTGTTAAGGACCGACAGTTCTAAAAAGCTCTCTGTGGGGGGCATACAGGATCCTTGCACACGGCCAGAAGATGGGAAAGAATACACCCGGACGTTGGTAATGTTTATCTCTGAGAAAAAGGGTTATGGCCAATTGAAATAGTCTTCTCTGTATTTCTCTACAGTATGGATGTATATGTTCATAATCAGGAAATAAAACCCTAGTATAAAAGGCTAGAATAGACCCAGTGTGGGCAGCAAATAACACCTCCCCTACTCATTTCTTCCAGATCTCTGAGAAGTATGGGTTCCCTGAAGAGAACATTTACAAAGTCTACAAGAAATGTAAGCGGGGGTAAGTGCTCGTGATAGCTCTCCCTCCCCATTCCCCCTGTGCTGCCCCTTTCCCTCTATGTTATTTTTTGATGTTTATTTATTTATTTGTGTGCGAGAGAATTCGAATGAGCAGGCGAAGGGCAGACAGAAAAGGAGAGAGAATCCCAAACAGGCTCCACGCTGTCAGCACAGAGCCTGACTCAGGGCTCAAACCCACGAACTGTGAGATCATGAATTGAGCCGAAACCAAGGGTCAGACACTCAACCGACCGAGCCACCCAGGCGCCCCTGCCTTTTTCCCTCTGAAAATGTTGGCATGTTCCATGCAGCATTTGTACTTGGCTTTGTGGAGAGGACAGGGGGTGTGGGGTTGGACGGAAGGCCCCGTCAGGCAAGGTCACCTTCAGAGACCAGACATTGAACACCACCAGGAAGGAGAGGAGTGGCAGACTGATGGAAGGGTCTTTGTCGAGACCGCAGGTGGAGGGCAGTGCCGGCTCAAAGACCAGAAGACTCAAGTCTAAGTCCCAAGGCCACTGGATAGCCAAGCCATTTGATTATAAACGATGATGATAGTGACTACCATTCACTTGACCACCCACCATGTGCCAGGTACTGGGCCATGTGTAGCCCCACTGTGAGGCACATACCCACTACCCATGCTTCACAGATGGGGAAATCGAGGCTCAGAGGTGATAAGCAACATCCAAGGGCAGGAGCACAGAGTAAAGGCATGGAGGCAGAGGGCCCAGCAGTGTGGCTACGGGCCGAGTCAAGGGGCCCGAGAAGGGTGTATCTGCCGATGAGTCCGGAAGCGGTACAGAGATTGGGTGTGGGTTTGAGGGCGCCCTGCAGCAGTGCTCCACAGGCCTCCCTCTTCAGTCTGGATGAGGCAGCAGGGAGGAAAGCTTTACCCTGCAGAGGGTCGGGCCGTGCGGCACCTTCCATATGTCCCCAGCACCCTTTGCTGTCTGCCCGGGAGGACAGGACGGGGAGGAGACAGAGGGCCACGTGGTGACTGCCTTCCCAGGTCTGGGTCCCGTTGTCAGAGCTGCCCAGCGTGGGGCCCCTGGGCAGTGAAGAATTGTCAGCGCCATTCCCTGCCCAGCCCTCTGCCCACAGCTCAGATGCCAGCCCCTTGCTCTGCTCGGTGTAGCTACTGCTAGTGGCCCCTGGAAGGTGCCTGGGCATTGCCCCGTGGCTACTGTCTGCTTTTTAGAAGGTTCTGCAAAGCCAGGCAGGTTTGGTTCTCAGGCTGAGGCCCCAGCCAGTCAGGCCCAGGGGCTGGCGTCTCACGCTCCCTCTTTGGTTCCCGGCCAGCCTCCCCTCGCAGGCAGGGGGCGGGGGAGGGTGTGCGGTCCTGCAGCCCCTAGAGAAGGATCTGTGGGGTTTGGGTTTGTTCAAGTGTCTAGGGTGTTTTGTGTGTGCTTTTTTTCTTCCAAGTTTCGGTTTCACACTGGGGCTCATGAGCTCTCTGGAACGCAGTCCACCTCCTAGCAGAGGACAAGCTCAGCTCTGCCCAGACAAGCCCAGCCCTCCTTCCCCCCACCCCGTGCCAGTGCCCACGCCCCCCGGCCGCAGCCCCAGCAGGCCACCAGCCTCCCTGGTGGATTGGTGCAGGCCACGCTGAGGCGCCAGGAAGTGTGTTTGTGCGGTTTGGGGGTGGGAGTATGCAGGCAAGGGCGCCCCCGCCCCCCCCCCCCCGCCCCCGCGCTAGAGTTGCAGGTCTTTCCCTTCAGCCCGTCAGCAATTTAAATCCTAATCATAACAACTTCCATGTGGGACATACTTGCAGTGGACCAGGAGCTGGGCGAAGTAAGTCCCGGGCATAGTTTGGTATGACTATCTGTAATTCTACAGATGAGGAAACTGAGGTTCAGAGTAGTCCCAGGGGCACGGAGTTGGCAACCCGCAGAAGGAACGAACCCAGCCTGTCTGCAACCCATGCCTGCTCCCATGATTTTGTCTTGTCTCCTGCTTGTTCCTCTAACCGCTGAGCGGTGTGCAAACACGCGGCCAGGCCTTGTGTTTTGCCCAACGCCATCGCCCAGGGCATCGCCGGCGGCTCTTCAGAAGCACCCTACACCCCCCACGTCCCCACCCCTGAGAACTTCAGGTCTAGCATCATCTGAGAGGAGATACCAGGCCCATTTGCCCCCTCCCTCCGCGTCAGATTCGCCTCCTCCGAGGAACAGAAAATTCTAGTCAACGGCCCAGTTTATTTTCACGGAACTCTCCTGAGAGTCCTCTGGACAAAGGGAGATATCATCAGCTTTACAAGCACCACCGAGTGATTGAAAGATTAACAAACACATTGGCTGGCGGCTGGCCAAGCATTTCAGGGAAACCAGGACAGAGGACAGCCAGAAGCTGGCAAGTGACAAGGGGCCCACATTCTGGGACAGTGGTTCCCAACCCCCTACCGCTAGGGCCCAGTTGTCACTGACCTCTGAGGGCTTGTCTGGGGTCCCTTGTGTGCAGGTGTGCGCTCAGGGCCCGCAGGGAGCCCGGCACGGGAGTGGGGGCGAGGCAGCCTGCAATTCACACACATAAGGCACATGGGGCCTGGCACCTAGAAGCCCCCAGTAAATACCGCTCTCAGAAACAAACACACCCGGCCTCAGGGAAAGCACTTCCCCCCCCTCCCCCGGCCCAGCCCTGACCTCCTCTGGCCTGTTCCCAGCCCACAGCCCCCGAGGGGGTCCCTCTGTGAGAGGCCGGAATGGCTGACAGCACCCGAGGAAGTGGGGCCCTGGCCTGGGAGCCTGAGCCCAGACCTCCTTCCTGGCAGCGGCAGCATCTGCAGAGATGGCCGGACATGGGCCCACTGCTTCCGTACGGTCTCCATCCTCCAGACCCACGGACGGTGGGGTCAAGGCTACCGCCTCCCCGGAGCTTCCCCTGGAAAGCCAACAGCTCCTGGGCAGGAGCAGTAGTCGGAGAGCCTCAGCCCCCCGACTCCCACCCCACTTGAAATAACCTCGCGGCCATCTACACTCCCCCCCAGCCCTGGGTTTTCCCTGCCTTACATATGCCACTTCCTAACTTCTACTTATAGGATTGTTTTTCTTTCTAAAAGAATGGTACAGTGGAAAGAGACCAAAGTCTGGGTTCAAGTCCCAGTTCTGCTACCTATTACCTATGTGACCCCAGGCAAATGCCTCTGCTTCTTTGAGCCTCAGTTTCCCCGTCTACCAACTGGAGTAATAGGGTTATAAAAATTCATTTCCTCTGGCCCTACTAGATCCTAAACTCCTGGAGGGCAGGGTCTAGGATCTCTGGGTGGCCCTTGCTTTTGTTTGGAGCAGGGCCCGGCACGTGGAGTGGCCTTGGGAAACGCTAGTGGGTGGATGGAGGAATGGTGGCCGGAGACACCCAACCCCATTGCAAAGGGCAGCTGATGTGGTCAGGTCAGGTCACATCTTGCTAGGCTCTCCATCGGGGCGGCGGCGGCTGGAGGGGCGTCCTTTGGCCGATGCTGTGGCTCCGAGCCTGTGCGGAGGGTCACAGCACGGAGGCTTTGGCCCAGGTCCCTGCCTGGAGAGTGTGGGGAGAGGTCTCTTGTACCATCTGCGAGATTACAGCTTCGTGGGGGTGGAACGGAGAGGGGACTCGTGTGGTGCCTGCCTCTGGCTCAGGCAGGCGCCCCTGGGCGACATACCGCAGCCTCCTATTGACCCCAGACCACGCTGGTCCACCCACTACACCTCCTGTGCTCCAACTCCCGCTTTGCGTCCGCGTCCACAGCCTGGCCTGGTGACCCGGGAGCGCTGTGCTTCCGCACATCTCACGCCAGCTGCTCGACGTGTCCGCGCTCGTGCGTATCAGGAGAAGGGTCTGGCCCAGTAGTGGCTGTGGTTGGAGGTGTGGCTTGGCCACTCAGGGAGCCTGTCACCCCTGCCACTCAGAAGCCCTGAAGACAAGGGGCCTGCCACATTCTGGACGCGTGTCCTCCTCTCTTCCAGAATCTTGGTCAACATGGACAACAACATCATCCAGCACTACAGCAACCACGTGGCCTTCCTGCTGGACACGGGGGAGCTCGACGGCAAGATTCAGATCATCCTGAAGGAGCTGTAAGGCCCAAGCCTCCGCACCCTCGGACCCCTTGGGGTAGGCTCCCGGCAAGGGGCCCCCCTGGGAAGTGGCCCCGGGCCACACACCACCTCTCCTCGTGCCCCCGTGCTGTTACTTGAATGCCCTCCCTGAGAGAAGAGGCCCTCACGTCCCAGACCCACAGATGCCAAGGTCAGGAAGGGACCCAGGAGGTATCCCGACCTGAGCCCCATCTCGGGCTTGAATCGCCTCTGGACTTCCTGCCCGCCCCTGCCCGGCCAGAGACGGTGGCTCATAGCCGGTCTCCTGCTCCGAAGACCGTGTGTTCAGTCTGTCTCCTGGCTCCCCATTCGGACCGTGGAAGTGGACCCCTGGCCAGCTTCCGTTCTTGATTCCTCCACCAACTTCACACCAAGAATCCCGAGGATCCCTTGCCCTTTGGCCAATGAACTTGAAAACGCTCTTGATTTTCAATGCAAGCAGTTTTAAATGCTACCATAGTGGGAACTCTCTGTCCCACGGATTTCCTCAATCCAAGTTGTAAATAATAGAGCTGATTGATTGGAACATGCCTGTTCACCGATGTACACATTTCTTATTTACAATTTTCATTTATGTTATATATAAATATATATAAGTATATATTGTATATATATGCAACATTTTATATGTTTCGTGGATACATTTTTATCATTTCAAAAAATGTGTATTTCACATTCTTGGACTTTTTTTTTTTTTTAGCTGTTATTCAATTATGCATTTTGTATACTCACATGGTATTTAGTAATAAAATTCTACCTACATATTACTTCAATGCTACACTTGTTCCTTTGGTGGAAGTCTTCCAGAAAGAGGGTGAAAGCCCCCTCCTCTGTCCCGACGGTGTTTTACCTGGACTCGAAGGCTGGCGGTGGGTGCTGGGCAGGCCAAGCAGCGAGGCCCCGGGAAGCCAGTGCCAACCAGATGGCGAGGTCTGTGTCTCACGCCGCCCACAGGCTGAAGGGCGTGGCCTTAGGACCACTGACCAGAGATGAGCAAGTCCTGGGAAGAGCCAAGGCCCTCACGGCCAAGGCTGGGAGCCACGTGACCGCAGTCCTCCCGCCCCCACGCTCTGGGCCACGCCCTCCTCCCCGTAGGTGACTCCACAGCTCCCAGCGGTCAGGGACTTCCTGCAGGGACTTGCAGGAGGGGTATTTACACCGCAGACATTGGCAACTGCTACCAATCAAGGCCTTTATTTCCTCTAGGGAACAAATGACAAATCTGTTCTTCCTTCCCTCCTTCGCCAGCTTCCTCGCACACTCACTACCTACCACCTCTGGGCCTCAGTGTATTTAGGTCTGAAATGAGGGGCATGGGTCTACACGGGTCACTTGTAACTGTCCTCTTTAGAGCCCGAGAGCTCCCTGCAGGGTCTCAGGCCACCTCGAGGTGAGGGAGGGGAGAGCCGCAGCCTCTGAAGACCATCCAGACCAGTCACGACAGACCCGCTTTTCCCCTTTTACACATAAGGGGGTCCCATCCACTCCTGTCTGAACAAAACTTTTAAAAAGTTGTAAACTGCAGGCGCCTCCAACTCTCAGCTCTGACAGAACCTGTGGTCCTGACTCCCATGGCCCAGCCTGGCGTCTGCGCCAGGGCTGGGGTCAGGCCAGTGAGGCCCTAGCTTCAGGCCCCGAAATTAAGAGGAGCCAAAGAGCTCAGTCATCAAGAGAAATCAATGCAATGTGTTGTGTGTGTTTTTTTTTTCTTATTAATAAAGGCAAAAAAAAAAAAAGAACAAAATATCAAAATTTTGAAGCCAGGATCAGCATCACCAATGTTCCCTTTGGCCTCAAACACCAGTGGGACTCACATGGCCCTCCTTGGGGGACCCTGCGGGTGTCCAGAGCTGCTGTGTCCATCCCAGGCCTCAGTGCCGCCCTGACATCACCAGAGAAGTGAGGGCAGGAGGATGTGCAGGGGTGGAAGGGCGGAGTGTGTGCAGAGTACCTATGGGCTCATACCAGGCACACCGGGGCACTCAGCATCTGTTTGTTTCCTTCCTTCCTGAGCTTCCTGGCAGCTCCGCTCCCGGAAGCAGGCTGGGAAGCGGTAGGCGGGTGGTGCCTCTCAACCTGGGCCCGCACCCTGGCATCACCCTGGCAGCTTTTATCCCTTTTCCCCACAGCCCAGACCCCAGCCTGGAGCATAGCATTTAAATCAGAATCTCCGGGGGTGGACCCAGACCTCAGACCTTTTTAAAGCACCAGTCCACCCACCCCCATGATTACAAGGTACAGTCAAGGTTGAGAATCACTGCTCTAGAGAGGCCATAATTATACAGGCCTTGAACTTGAAGCCTTTGTCATCCGGTGGTGCCTGGCTGAATTAATACCCACGAGGAGTCACAGCCGCAACATTCAGGAAGGGAGCTGGGCAGCTCCACGCCCGCCTCACATCCCGCAGCCTCAGCGAAGCCGCCACAGGGTGAGACCAGGGCTGGTGATGCCTAGAAAGGCCATTCGGACCTCAAAGAGAGCCCTGCAGAGATTGAGGAAGCACAGCCTGCCCCCAGAGAGGTCCGGGGACCAGGGCAGCCCCTGAGCCTGACAGCTGCCGTCCTAGGACCGTCTCTTGCTCCAAAGAGTCAAAGGAGGAAGGAGTGAAGGTAAGCCATCGCCAAACAGAAGTCACTTTGGAAAAGTGGCCGTCAGCCAGTGGGGAGGGCGTCCCCTGCCTGGTAGTTTTCCCCTAGATGACAAGTTGCCAGTGACTTGGGAGGGGTGGGGAGAAGGGAATGAATGAATAAGTGAGGGAATGAGAAGGGAGGGGGGGAAGGAGGGAAGAGGGGGAAATAGGCAAACAGCAGATGGGCCAACAAATGGCCAGAGCTAAGCCGTCAAGTGTGTTTATGAGACCCTGGCTACGCTGTGTGGTCCCCAGACCAGAGCGTCGGCATCGCCCAAGACCTTGTTAGAAGCGCTGACACCTACAACTAATACAATGTTCTAGGTCAATTATATCTCAATTAAAGAGAGAGAGAGAGAGAGAGAAAATGAGGGGCGCCTCGGTGGCTCCGTCGGTTGAGCGTCCAACTTCAGCTCAGGTCATGATCTCACAGTTCATGGGTTCAAGTCCCGCATCAGGCTCTGTGCTGACAGCTCAGAGCCTGGATCCTGCTTCAGATTCTGTGTCTCCCTCTCTCTGCCCCTCCTCCACTTGTACTCTGTCTCTCTCAAAAATAAACATTAAAAAAATTTTTTTAATAAAATGAAATGCAGACTCAGCCCCACCCCAGACCTAGAGAATCTGCACATTGTGTGCACATTAAAATTTGGAAAATACTTTCTTCAACTCTCCGTGTATCCTAACCCTAACTACATATATTATAATCATGCTGAGAACTTTTTCTTTTAAGATTTTATTTTTAAGTAGTCTCTACACACAATATGGGGCTCGAACATGCAACCCTGATATTAAGAGTCACATGCTCCAGCGACTGAGCCAGCCCGGTGCCCCTGCTAAGAATTTTAATAAAGGTACCAATGCCCAATGAAAAAGAATGAAATCTGGCCATTTGTAGCAAGGTGGATGGACCTGGAGGGTGTCATGCTAAGCGAAGTAAGTCAGGCGGAGAAGGACAGATACCATATGTTTGCACTCATAGGTCTAACAGGAGAACAGGAGAAACCTAACGGAGGACCAGGGGAAGGGGAAGAGGGAAAGAGAGTTGGGGAGAGAGCCCGACGCAAAACGTGAGAGACTATTGAATACTGAAAACGAACGGAGGGTTGAAGGGGGAGGGGGAGGGAAAAGAGGTGGTGGCGATGGAGGAGGGCACTTGTGGGGAAGAGCACTGGGTGTTGTATGGAAACCAATTTGACAATAAACTCTTTTTTTGTTGTTGTTGTTTTTGGTTTTGTTTTT